>NC_134570.1:239125583-239245583 GCF_050947875.1 Dermacentor variabilis
TTTTATTACTTTTGGCACACAATTATGTTTTTTAGGCGCATGTTTGTTGCTCTATATTGCTCCATAAATTAGCTGACGTTTATTTCTTGTATAATTGTACAATTTTAGCATATAATTAGCATCTCAAATGCTTACTTGCACGTAGCCGTTGCTGTACATTGTACTATACATTTGAAGAATCGAATAACCATGGACTTTCACAGTAACCAATGTTGTTGTAACGCGCAAAATTGTGCATATGTGTGTGACCTGCTGTCAAACCTGTCGTTCGTGGGGGCTGATACCTTTCTCAGGCTTTGTGCCTTTAGTCTCAGTCTACCCTCGTTTAAATGAACGAGAAATAAAATTCAATTCAATTCAATTCAAAAAATGAGAAATATGGTCGTGCTTTGATTAAAACGCGTATTCTGTATGCCATTTTCTTTTTCACATTAGCTATGTGAAGGTGAAATTTAAGATGATCAAATTCCACACCCAAATATGTGCAATTATCGACTGCAGCGATTAGGTGATTGTTGAGGGAAATAGATGGAAGGAGCTCAGGCGATCGCTGATGTGAGGGAAACACGAAAAATTGGTGTTATTATGGTTAATCTGCAGCTTGTTAAGTTGACAGCATGTGGAAATTTTCATGAGATCTTCGTTCAGCTGACGTGTTAGCGTTGATGTACAATTGTTAGAACTAAATATAGTAGTATCATCAGCTTAAAGAATACACTTCCATGAGGAGAGGCAACTAGGCAGATCATTAATATAAATTAGGAAAAGTAGAGGACCTAATATGGACCCCTGTGGTACACCAATGTAAGTAGTAGCTTCTTTCGAGTAGTACCCGAAATGTTAATGACTTGTTTTCTATCTTGTAAGTAACTGCGAATTAGAAGTAGAGGCGGACCAGTTATTCCGATGGCATCAAGTTTAGCATGAAGAATTGTATGAATAAGTGTGTCGAAAGCCTTGGATAGATCAACGAATATCGACGCTGCAAAATTACCATCGTCAATCGCTTTTTAAAGATAATCAGTTAGAGAAATGATTAACCGATGACAGCTGATTTTCTGCCCCTTGACACTTTCCATAGTCATATAGGGTGCTTTCTGCTAAGTGTTTCATTTTGTTCATCAGTATATCAAGGCACGCTGGGCGCAGATGGGACATGTTGCTGCTATGTGTTTCATGGTAACAAACCTCAGCCGCTAGTTACCGCTCGTCCTGTCCACTCCTTCGTCACGTCCCGTCGCGGTTCTTTTCCTATTCAAACATGTCGGACCAACTGGCCCTAAGTTCGTCCTCTTGGACAGGTCTATGTTCGGACGTTTTTAAATGACCGAGGATACGTGCTCTTAAATGTGAACAAAACAAAAAGGAGAAAGAAAGAACGCTGCCATTGCGTCGTATGTAGCACATCCTAACTATGATGGCGCAACTTGTGACGCGAAATCGAATGCCCGAAGAAAATTGCGAACATTGTGCAGAGCATAGCTTGCCGTCTATACATTCCATGTCTGTACTTCCGTTCGCGTTGTTAGATAAAACGCAGGGAATGACAGATGTGGACGCAATTTTCGATGGTTTCGCGCCTTTTCCACAGGCATTATCGTGCCCTGCATAGGTCGACGCTGTGGACAAATTAAGTGGTTTTACGAAACCGCATGTAAGTTCCTTTCTTTTTTTCCTGCAACGTACACACTTGTATTTTTTCTCATGCTGCCATCCCTGCGGCAACAAAAACGCTCAAATGGCAAAAAAAAAAAGGCTGAAAGACAGCCACGATCAGCGTCGTACCTGCTCGGGCTAGCCAGCTGCAGTGTTTCTTTACGTGAGTCCGTATCGTATCGAATGCCCAGGCGCGCCAGGGTACAACGCGACAGCGCTTCTAAGTGGTGCCTCCCCCTTCGTCTCAAAACATCCCGTCCACGGCCAGTGACGTGTTGCCAGCGGGTGGACACGGCGGGTGCCGCCTCTCTCTCTCTTCCCCGACGCGTACGCCTCGGGGAAGAGAGAGGATCGTTTACCCTCACCCAGTGAGACGGCCGTCGCAAGCTAGCCTTCTCTGGGGCAAGAATTCGATTCTCCTTCGTAGCCCATCACTAGCTTTTACACGTGATGTGATATGTCTGTTATCGCATTGATGTAAACGATATTACAAATGTCAAAATTTTCTATTTAACAAATCATTACGGGGTTCAATTGGCAAAGTATTTTGTTCGTAAGTGTTGCTCGTCATCGGCCGGCCGCCTTCGCTTGAGCGACTTGCCTTGCTCTTGCGAAACACCTTTAGGATAAATACATTTCTGTCAATAAGTGCGAGCTGGCGAACCCACTTAAAGCCGTAGCTGTCGCTGAGAATATACTTCTTACGGCGCAGGAAAGATGCGAGTTTGTCACTTCCTTTCTTCTTCCTCCGTGAAAAATGGTGATTTGTGTCCCGGTGGTATTTACAATTTCTTTACTAATTCTCGCTACTGCACTGTTAAATCTGTTGTGACTTTCTCGCCTATCAGATAGCATAAGTCAAGAGCGACTTCGTCTCGATCTTACGTCGGTGACGCTTCTCGCTAATCTGAAGAACGCGCACTCGACTCTCTGCATGAGTGCACACACACATACGCACGCATGCAACCGAACGCGCCGCGCGCGTAGCACGTGTACCCCTTTATTTTGGAGCCTTGAAACGCACTTAGCAACGCGGCTGCTCTGACAACATCTCAGAGTGGCGGTGTCGCAAACTCGGTCGCAATGCACGAAGCGCCACGAGGAGCAGCGCGCGGTGCGAGATAATCTTCTCGGCCCCTTCGCGTTTCCACGAGTTTCGAAACGCGTCTCGCATGAATGCAGGCACGGCCAGAACTGTCCGAGCCGACACAAGAGAATGTACCGAGGCACCTGGTGCCTGCCTAATAGAGCGCGCTGTATGTACGGTGCACCGACTTGTCATTGGCCCTCACTGGAAGTCATAAATGTCTGAGGTGTAGCATTTGTTTCATAACTTCTATCATCTCTCTTTTTCTTTAGAATAGTAAGCTGTTGGGGCTAGTTGGTTTGACATTATTATCTCACCGCTTAAGCACATTCAAGTGCGCGCTTCTAACGCATGTTGTCTTGCCGATGGATATTGCACCGACCTGAGATATGTTATCCCCTTTGATAATAACAATCGTGCATCTGCATTTATTAACGCGACAGCGTTAAGGGCCCGGTGTCGCTGAAAACCCGGCGTTGGCGTTCCGCGCCGGCGACTGGCGTGGAACATCGTTCTGGCAAAAAGATTTTCGAACCACCCACGCCACCCTGCATGTGGCGCAAGAAAATTACTGAATTGAATGTATCAATCTAAAATACGTAGAAAAATCGTCGACTACGATCTACGCAGAATCTGCACACATTATGGCGTCGAATTTTAATTTCCCTATACAAGAAAAGATAATTCTGGTACGCGAATACTCAAACCCCTTTTCCAGCGTTTCTGCCATACATAGGCCGGGCACGACGTCTGCCATTTGCACGCGCCGGTACGCGAGTACCTGGAGGGCCCCTGAGCGGCGGGCCCGATTCTTTGTTGTACCTCCAGATGGCGCTGGCCTCCGCCGCATCGCTAGCCCCATCGCGCCCCGCGCACGAGGCAGCTTTTCTACCAGAAAGCCCGCCTTCGTGCATAGCTCTCGCGGCCAGGGTTTCCTGGTAAACATTACGGTGACATATACGCTCTTCCTGCCGGGAAGCGTGACAAGCAGTCAGGGATTGTTGGATGCTATCTCGTTCCGCTCTCAAAAGCGAAGTTTAAGCGTCCTCTAATTCTTTTCTTCCCATAAGTACCGTGGACTCGAAGAACTCGCCCGTGTCATTTACATTATATATATATGTCATTATATTTACAGCAGAAATCCCGGGTCGGCCTATTGTGTCTAATAACAACACTCCTACTGAGTCACTATCTAAATTCTTAACTCACCACCTGTCAAACATACCCTCCACCCTCTCATCTTTCGTTCAAGACACGCCGCACTTCCTTCGAATTATCGACGGCATCAACGCCAACCAAATCCTTTCCGACCGCGCTATACTAGTCACTTTGGATGTTTCTGTCCTTTACACCAACATTCCCATGAGTGAAGGAATTGAAGCCGTTTCTAGATCCCTCGCAATCAATCCCCAAGAGCACGCTCCTGAAGTCTACTTATCGCTCCTTAGGTTAGTTCTCACGCTCAACTATTTCGAATTCGATTCTATACACTACCTGCAAATTTTCGGCACTAGCATGGGTACGCCATTCGCTCCCACGTATGCGAACATTTTCATGGGACAGCTTGAAGCAGACCTGCTGAAATCCCATCCTTTAAAACCCCACACCTATCTTCGTTATATTGACGACATATTTATAATATGCGAACACGGCACAAGCGCCTTAACCAACTTAATTAGCCATTTCAATCGCTTTCACCCGAGTATTAAATTTACTGCTCACCACTCTCCTAGTCAGGTCAACTTCCTGGACACGACGGTCTACATAGAAAACGGAAAACTGAGAACGACACTTTACCAGAAGCCTACAGATAGCCAGCAATATTTAGACTACAACAGTCATCACCCGCGACATTGCAAGCAAGGAATCTTTGTCGGACAAGCGAAACGTATAAGAAGAATTTGCAGCGAAGACAATGATTATATCCACCACCTAATTGACCTTAGATCAACGCTAGCAGAAAGGAACTATCCCCAAGTTGCTCTCGATAGAGCTTATGATACCGCGTCAAGATTGGAGAGACAGTCGGAATTGGCGAAGAGACAGCCCACATTAGAATCTGACAGACCACCGGCCTTTATAACAAAATATTCTAATGCACTCCCAAACATAAACAACATCCTAAGAAAATACCACCCAATATTATCAAGTAACGAGCGTCTGCGGAAAGCGTTCCCGGATGTACCCAGGGTTACCTATCGCCGAAACAGGAACTTTAAAGACATGTTAGTGCACGCAAAAGTCAGCCAGCAGCATTCCCCCGTAATAAAAGCATGTTGTCGCCCTAGGTGCAAAACCTGCAGGCACCTTCAAAGTGACATTAAAATTAAAAGCACCGCAAATAATTATACACATGAAGTCAAATCTAGCTCCACTTGCACAAGTTCGGATGTGATTTATATGCTTGAATGTTCCTTCTGTAAGAAACAATATATCGGGGAAACAGGACAATCAATGAACGTCAGATTAAACGGACATCGCGCGGACACAGCTAAAAAGCTTCCCAAAGCCGTCGCCGAGCATTTCAACCAACCAGGTCATAACTTTGATGAACTTAAACTCTACATCTTACAGTCAAATTTCCGTTCTGAACGAGAAAGAAAATACAGAGAATCATACCTTATCCATAAGTTCAAGACATTGCAACCAATAGGCGTAAACGTTTCAAAGGGAGCTTCAGAATCTATTGGCTATGCTAAACCTCAAGCTATAGGCAACAACACTTAGTTTGATTTCTTGGCGTATCCCCCCCTTTTCTTTTTCTTCCCTTCTTTTTTTTTTCTTCTTTTTTTTTGTCAGCTGGCGTGTCAGACGCCCTTGACACGCCGGCTAACGCGCGTGGGTTGATAGACTGGGGTGAGGGGGGGGGGGGTCCTGGCTTTCACCTTGTACACAGCGTTCCTTTACTAATTCGACACGCTAACACACTTTCCCTCGTTTCCACGCTTCCACCTCACACCCCCTCCCCTTTAGAAGAACCCCACCTATATATACTGTGGCGAGGAAAGCATATGTCGCCTTGAAGAAGACAAGTCCACTTGTCGAAACGTTGCCTCCTGCATTCACCTTGTTCACGTTTTGCTCATCGTCTTGACTTGCCATCTCCCGCATTCCCCGTCTTTTCTCTGGTGTTGTACATTATGTGACATACTGCAGAAATAAAATTAGTTTTTATGCGATAATATTTGAGTATAGCTTCGTTTAATGCGCCGCAAGCAAACGCCACTAGTCTAAAGATCGAAGTCAATCCGAAGCCTGTACTTCCCATCATTCCCATGTAGGTTGAGGCAACGCTCATGAGAACCCCCGTAGACACTAGCGCCACATTTCCCTCTAGGGTATTATTAGAAACTCTATGCTCCCTGGCGTCTCCCCGGCGTCTCCCTGCGTGTCCTCTCTTCTGCCAGCTCACCACGCTTTTTCTTCTGTCTGGCCGATTTCGCATTCTCGGATTGGCTGACTGACGCCCCGTGGTCTTTTCTAATTGGTTTGCTTTTGTTTTTGTTGTTTTTCATGCGCCGCGCGTTCTCGTGCGGCGTCGTTGTTTTCCTTCCTCCAGCACGGAATCCGCCTCGGCGCGCGTGCACTCATTGTCGCCTGCTCCTGACCGTCCCAATCACCGCACCGTGTCGCGCACCACACATCACATGAGCCCCTTTTTTAACAAGTTTTTCTGAGGTAAAACTGCCGCTCAGTGCGCGACATAGTTCACGCATACTCGGAACACTACAGCCATGGTCCGTTCACAAGAACGCACTGTATGGTTCCAATGCACAGTTCACTGAGCACACAGATAAAAGACATTAAAGGAAAACACAATTCAAAGAATGCACAGCAAGTGAAAATTAAATGGTAGCGTCAAAGGCTATCATAATACCCTATTGAAGAAAAAAACCCAATAACGTCCAAGGTCACCATGTCCGCGGTCACAAGTCCGAGAAAAGCCATAAGCGAGGTATCGGCTCCTTTAGGTGACCCTTTCCCACATCAAGCGGACTAGACATCTATCTTCTCGATCAGAGAACACTGGCCAGTCGGCCACGGCGGCCGCATTTCGATGGGGGCGAAATGCGAAAACACCCGTGTGCTTAGATTTAGGTGCACGTTAAAGAACCCCAGGTGGTCAAAATTTCCGGAGTCCTCCACTACGGCGTGCCTCATAATCAGAAAGTGGTTTTGGCACGTAAAACCCCAAATATTATTATTAGCACTGGCCAGTCCGCGATAATACCGCTCCAGGCAATAATGTCTCTGCATGATGTCGACCAAGTCACTGCCTGCGTTCTAAGGTAGTCAGCGGTGTAATGAGTGGTTGCAGCATCAGTGTCAATGGTAGAACCACACACGAGTGCATAAGAACATAAAGGATGTTCTGAATCATCAAAGCCATGTGTTGATTTGGTACACAGGCCTGAGCCCTGCCAGCTGCCCATAGGGTCACAAACAGTTTTTGTCTGATTCGAGGGACGCAGTAAAGACCCCTCAGTACTTTTTGTGGAAACCAAACACGGTTCCACAGGAGCCCTGATGTTTTCAGGTTCAACTTGCCCCTGGTGCGAACCCTCAGACGTGCTATCTTTAGCCTGTAGGAGGTGCTCGGTTCCAACTTTTTCAACCAGGCCCATGCACGCCAGCTCTGAACCCTGCACGAACCAGTCATCGCTTGCGCTGTGCTCACGCGGCACTAGTTGAGGTATGGAAGCAGTATGCTCCTTGTCTTGTGACCATACCTCAGTATCTTTGCCTACAATGGCATCATTACAAGGTGTCTCTCCTTGAGACCTTTTTCTCTCGCCAAGGCCTGACGTCATGTCGGAGGGAACCCTCGGGTCGCCCCTGCATTGCTGTGCTGCATCCTGAACAATGGAGCTCGTCCCTTCGGAGCAAGCCTCCGCGAGTGCCTCGATGCGAACGCGCACCCTGCGAAGCTCTTCCTCCAGGCGTTCCCTCTCAGCTGCCTGTTCTGCAATTAGCCTGTCACGCTCCCTCTGAGCTTTCCCGCATATCAACAACCATCTCTCTTGCACCCACCTGTGCAAGTCTACGCCATGCAAACCCAGTCGCTGGGCCCCGGTGGCTAAGTCAAACAAACTAATTTCTGGCTGTTTCGTGCCCAAATATGCGCCCTCAGCCTGTGCGACTTGAAGGCGTAATTGTAAATTTTTCTCCTGAAGCGCAAGCTCCTCCTTCTTGGCCTCGCGCTCCGCTGCCCGCTCTTCTCGTGCCCGCGCTTCCTGCTCGTTCAACCATGCCCTCAACTCCGCACCTTCCAGCCCCATGCGCTCGGCTAAGGCTAACAAGTCTCGTGCGCTAGCCATAGTTCCTAGCCGCTAGAATAAAAAATATCCAAACGAACGGCTTTGTCCTGTCGCGGACGCCAATTTCTGATGACCCTAATATGGGGCAAAGGTTCGTGTGCTCAATGTTTCGGTTAGTTCTCTTAGGCGGAGCCTCCGAGAACCCAATTGAGGACAAAGCCGTTGGTTCGAACACACACACACAAAGACTTTTAATCAAACTAAAAAGAGGCATAAAGCAAATAGAAGGAAATGGAAAGCATGTCTAAAACAAACACTCAAGAAGACATTGCGGCAAAGAACACACACAGGGCTGGCATGAGGTTAACGGGTGCGCGAGTCCGGGCTTGCCACGAGGGCGGGGACGCGTCACAGTCTCGACGCGGCGACGCGGCGACAAGCAGGCGAAAGGAGTGGTGCCGGTCTCACCATGGGTCGCGGTGTCAGCTGACCGACCGGACGACCGGAGTGCGCCCGCTCTGGCTAGGCGAGGAAAAGCAGGCGGCTTGGTGGCACGAGTAGATGGCGTCGGCGTTCTGGCCGGGCAGCTGGCGTAGAACTCGGGCCCGAAGCCCCACTGTTCTCGTTTCGCCCACAGGCGCAGAAGCTCGAACGCCGGCCTCGGGCAGCAGGCGGCACGACAGACGGAGGTGGCGTTCTGACCGGGCAGCTGGCTTAGAACTCGGGCCCGAAGCCCGACTGTTCTCGTCCTGCCCACTGGCGCAGAAGCTCACCGGCCTTGAGGAGCTGGCGGCACGCTCAGGTAGACGGGCGACGCACAGGAACAGGTTGGCAGGACGCCCCGGTCGGGTGAAGTCCTGGTGGGCTCGGGTCCGGAACCCGACGGCCCGTCTTCAACGCCCGCTCCGGTGGTTGACCTCCTCCTGCGTCGCTTCCTGGGACTCCCCTGGCGTCTCCCCGGCGTCTCCCTGCGTGTCCTCTCTTCTGCCAGCGCACCACGCTTTTTTCTTCTGTCTGGCCGATTTGGCATTCTCGGATGGGCTGACTGACGCCCCGTGGTCTTTTCTAATTGGTTTGCTTTTATTTTTGTTGTTTTTCATGCGCCGCGCGTTCTCGTGCCGGACGCTCTTCGGCGTCGTTGTTTTCCTTCCTCCAGCACGGAATCCGCGTCGGCGCTCGTGCACTCATTGTCGTCTGCTCCTGACCGTCCCAATCACCGCACCGTGTCGCGCACCACACATCACATGAGTCCGCCCCGTCTGTCGGGCCGCCTGCTGCCCGAGGCCGGCGTTCGAGCTTCTGCGCCCGTGGGCAGCACGAGAACAGTCGGGCTAGGGGCCCGACTTCTACGCCAGCTGTCCGGCCAGAACGCCGACGCCGTCTACTCGCGCCACCAAGCCGCCTGCTTTTCCTCGCCAAGCCAGGGCGGGCGCACTCCGGTCGCCCGGTCGGTCATCTTACACCGCGACCCCCCATGGTGAGACCGGCACCACTCCTTTCGCCTGCTTGTCGCCGCGTCGCCGCGTCAAGACTGTGACGCGTCCCCGCCCTCGTGGTAAGCCCGGACTCGCGCACCCGTTAACCACATGCAAGCCCTATGTGTGTTCTTTGCCGCAATATCTTCTTGAGTGTTTATTTTAGGTATGCTTTCTATTTTCTTCTATTTGCTTTATGCCTCTTTTTAGTTTGATTAAAAGTCTTTGTGTGTGTGTTCAAACCAACGGCTTTGTCCTCAATTGGGTTCTCGGAGGCTCCGCCTAAGAGAACCAACCGAACCATTGAGTACACGAACCTTTGCCCCACATTAGGGTCATCACAAATTCCGAGTACACTTGAATGACCCATGTTTCAAATTTATATTGATACACGCAATAAATTACGCGACTGTGCCGTGCACCATTGCCTACCCTTTCGACAGTGCCAGTTGCCCTTTTCCTGTATCCACTGGCGTTTATTTGGCAGGCGGCTCAAGCTGGCCCAGTACGTAGTACGTTTCTATGGAAGGTGTACACAGTTGGCGCCTTTCATCACTTCAGGCGAACACTCAAGGGGCATTTTCGTTTGTGTGTGTGTGTGCCTTAAATGAAGGCCCCGGATATCGAAACTCCGGAAAATGTACGGGATAACCTCAGAGCTCCTTAAACATGATATTTCCTACGGCCAGTTTTGGTTTTGTCTCCAAGTATGCATTTGTGTCGTGACGTCGTCATGCACAAGGGGGCCACGAAGGAGCAGAAAATCGCCACGGTTCGGCTCTCGTTCTGGTTCGCTCGGTCGCCTGCTGTTGCGCGGCTACACTGGGGGGCCGCATAATGAGTATCGGTATTGCGGGTGGCCGATGTAGCTGGAGCGAGTGCCAAATCATCGAGATGCTCCGTTCCCACGTGACCACTTTCTTTGTAATGACCTCCCGATACACACTTCCTCAGAAACGAAGAAGAAGCGGGCCGTAGGAAAACATTGATTGTAAATTATTTAGGATGCTCTGCGGTTTTCCGGTATTTTACAATGAAGCTTTTAGATGAGAAAAATACAGCTCGGAAATATCTGGCTGTTCTCGATGTGGCTTTAAAGAACTGGATTATTCACTGACTTTATAGGGAATGTATAAACGTGTAAATGTATATATAAAAAGGTATTCAGAGACCTAGATTGGGAAGAATTGGGGATAAAAGTTAATGGAGAATACCTTAGTAACTTGCGGTTCGCTGATGATATTGCCTTGCTTAGTAACTCAGGGGACCAATTGCAATGCATGCTCGCTGACCTGGAGAGGCAAAGCAGAAGAGTGGGTCTAAAAATTAATCTGCAGAAAACTAAAGTAATGTTTAACAGTCTTGGAAGAGAACAGCAATTTACAATAGGTAGCGAGGCACTGGAAGTGGCAAGGGAATACATCTACTTAGGGCAGGTGGTGACGGCGGATCCGGATCATGAGACGGAAATAATCAGAAGAATAAGAATGGGCTGGGGTGCAGGCATTCTCAGATCATGAACAGCAGGTTGCCATTATCCCTTAAGAGAAAAGTGTATAATAGCTGTGTCTTACCAGTACTCACCTATGATGCAGAAACCTGGAGGCTTACGAAAAGGGTTCTACTCAAATTGGGGATGACGCAACGAGCTATGGAAAGAAGAATGATGGGTGTAACTTTAAGGGATAAGAAAAGAGCAGATTGCGTGAGGGAGCCAACGCGAGTTATTGACATCTTAGTTGAAATCAAGAAAAAGAAAAGGGGGACATGGGCAGGACATGTAATGAGGAGGGAAGATAACCGATGGTCATTAAGGGTTACGGACAGTATTCCAAGGGAAGGGAAGCGTATTAGGGGGCGGCAGAAAGCTACGAGGGCGGATGAGATTAAGAAGTTTGCAGGGACGACATGGCCGCAATTAGTACATGACCGGGGTTGTTGGAGAAGTATGGGAGACGCCTTTGCCCTGCAGTGGGCATAACCATGCTGATTATGATGATTATAGGGAATGTGGAGAATGCTTGGGGTGCTATGCAGGCAAACTTGGAAGTGTGCGAGTCAATCGGGGGCTAAAATAAAAGTTGCCAAACTGCCGTTTTCTATCTGTGGAAGGCGCTATATGAAACGCTTAGAAAGCTTCCCGACTTTGCTGGGAGGGCCGAACGCCGTAGAAAGTAAATATTTGGAGAGAATGGCGGCGATCTTATGTGTGTTATGCACCGAAGGTTTGAACTGTGCGGGTCTGTTTTGCCCGTCGCAAAAATATATGGAAGCACTCGTTACAAGCGTGCAAGGTTCTAATGGCTGAGCAAGCTTTCTCACTGTCCGGAAAGAAATAAACATGCCGCGAAGTTGAAATTTTCAGCGCATAAGAAAGCATTTTATGCGTGATGCATGGGCAAAGTGTTTAATGTGTCAGTTCATTATAGCCTTTGCAAGAACTATTTTAAGGAAGTGCTCACGAGCTACCTACGGTTGTTATCAGCTGTTTTCCAATGGTCCTAGAATATTCTACATCACAGCAAGTTTAACTTTAGCAAAAATTGACACACGTTAAGCGTAATTGGTGGCAAAATTTTTACTGTATCGAAACTCGGAGTGCAGCAAAATACGACAGGCGAGGAAGGGGCGCAGTAGTGAAATACCAGCTATCCCATCTCTCCATCCTAAAGATTTTATGTTTCTGGCCTCATTAAGAGCGTCGCGAATAACTACGCCCCTTCTTTTTTGCTATTTTAATGCTTCATGCCAGGTTCGTAGTTGGTTTCGCCAGTCTCCTCAGTCTACTAAACGTGGGAGCTTGTTTTTCGTTGGTGCAAGAGGTACGATATGCGTGAGGTGTAAGTGAAGTGCAAAGTGCGTAGATCAGTTTCGGCTTGAGCAGTAAATTCTCTAAGCAAGTGCCTGAGCGTTATAAATATGTTTTAAGAACGACGGATAATTTAGCCCGCGGCCATGGGAGAACTATGAATAAATTGGTATTTATTGGTACACCAACCGATCATTGAGCAAATGCGCAGATAAATTACAGCCTTTGTAAAAAAAAATTCTCAGGAGAGTGCTCGGAAGCTTGAATGCGGCCAAAGTTTCTAGTGGTTGTGTGATGTACGAAAAAGATGTAGCTTTACGTCTACTGTCCGTTTTGCTTAGACCAGTGCATGCACCGCGTTGTTTTTTTCACGCGGCTCCGTCAGCAGGAACGACATTGCGCGTGGGCACTGCGCTCCAGCCACAGCGCTGCTCCGACAGGGCTTTGTTGAGCGCTGCGTTACGCACCTGGCTTTGTCGCTTTTGTAGCCAAAGTTGTTGCGCTTGTCTAGAGACCTAACTCTCCAGCCGCCCCTGCGCGTAGATACCGCAACAGCACGGCCATGCAAATGGCGCTGGCGAAAACGCGCTTTCAATGTCCCTATGATTGAATATAACAAGAAACCTTGTCAATTTCATGTCAGTACCGCCTTAAACAGCTGTACTACGACGTCGCTAAATCCCAACATGTGGGCAAGGCAAGCTAGGTGCTGGTCTTTGAGCTGCAAAGGCTGATCCACGCGCGAGGAAATGTGTTATTCAGTCAGAGAGGAAGCAATTATCAGGAAGACAAACGTGCGGTTTGATAACCTACACGTGCGGTAAGAGAATATGGAGTAGAAAAGGAAAAGCCGGGAAAGAGTGACAGCTGTGTGCACGCAGGAGTCTCAGACTGCTTCTTTTCCGCGATAAGGAGCTTAGGAAGACTTACTAAGAAAATGCGGAATTTCTTCCAGACATGTTGGTGGCGGTAGACGACGGTAGTTACCTAACGCTGGGGCGGCGTGTTGCGACGGAAGCCTGTATGCGGTCTTGGTCAAGCTTTCAGAATGAGCACTCTCTTGTGTATGGTACCGCCCTGTTATCATGCCGCGCTTCTGTGTTTCGTGAAGTCAGGAAAACAAATTGAGCAACAAAACTTGTTAGAAGTGAGAGAAAGCAGCGTCAAGCTTCAATAAAACAAGATCGCCAGAGAGATGACGTGGAAGATACGCCATGTGCTCTGGGGAAGACAGAGTCCCTTGACGAAACTGTAGCTTAGCGTAACTCGAGGAATTAGCTAGCTTCGTGCTTCTTTTATTGTGTTTTTTTCGTGGTGCTGGCATGCTTTTGCTGCTGAGTTGCGACATTGTTGCTGCGCCGGTATTTGTATGCAATATTTATTGCAATCAAGGATTGATTCGGTAATTGAATTATTGATTTAAGCCTTAGGCAAACAGCTCCACTGCCTCATTTGATGTCAGTGACCGCTCGCTCTGATTCTTCACTCGCTCAGTTGGACAGAGCTTCGCTCCCCGATATTCTTAGCCGTTCAGTGCAAGACTGTCCCGAAGTTATTGAGGCTTCCTGCCGAAAACATAGGTATCCCGAAAATTAAGATTCGATTTTCCTGGTCTTCTGTGCTTCACCATAACATATGAAGTGAAAGGCTCACTTGGAACGTTTGCAACCAGAAACGACGCAGTTGTCTTTCCAAAATAAACAGAGAACTCCAAAGGCGAGGAACACAAAGCGCTGCTCGTGTGGTCTAGCCTTTCCCCTCGCACGGCTCAGCTTCACACACGCAGTGTTAGCACGCCACCTGAATATGGCGAGAGCTGGAGGTCACTCTGCGCGCGAGCATCTACGCGGGAGCCCGCGCGCTTGAGCGAGGTCTCCGCTCGGCGCGCGCGCCTCTTGTGGCGTCGTCCGCGACGGTGCAGCCGCGGCCGCCATCACGCCGAGAGCGGCGGTCGTTCGTGGGTCCGCGAGGCAGGGCACCGTTTCGCGCAGCAGAAAATGTTATGCGCGCTAGATTGTGAAAGGCGACTCTGCTTCATTGTTGTGGGCTATTCCAAAAAGGTAGATGCGTACAAAGAAAGTTCGCGGACTCGTGAGAAAAAAATGAGAAAGGTGGAGCGTGGATTGGGGTTCCTTGCGCTTGTCACTGTGTGTGATAAATAGGCGTGCACGGTAGCCTTACAAAGAAAAGAACTGAGCCGCCACGCACAGATGTGGCGGACCAACCATTCGTGGGTAGCGCTTGAGAAGGACGCAAGAAAAAAAAAGGAATCTCTAAGTGACGAATTATACAAGTATAATTAGCTACATTCTTGAGGAAGAGAGGCGAATAGAATTTTTGTGTGCGTGTTTGCAGTATCTGGCTTGAACATCATCCTTCACGAATGCATACCCAGAGCGTTGCTGAATCTGAGACGCGTGATAAAGGGGGGGGGGGGGGGGGAATTAACCGAGGGGCCCGATTTTTTATTAAGCATGTTATGAGAAGCCAACAACAAAGACACCAAGGCCAACATAGGGGCAATTACTTGTACTTATTAATTGAATTAAAGAAATGCCAAATCTAATGGGAATGAAAGTGGATGTAAAAAAACGACTTACCGCAGGTGGGGAATGATCCCACGTCTTCACATTGGCCAGAGGATTCATTGGCAAGGGCATCGCGCGCGTAATGCGAAGACGTGGGATCGTTCCCCACTTGCGGTAAGTTGTTCTTTCATTCACTTTCATTGCCATTAATTTATCACTTGTTTAATTCAAATAATAAGTACGAGTGAGTGGTCCTATGTGTTCCTTGGCGTCTTTCCCTGCGCAACTAGTTATTTTAATATCCTGCGAGCATTACGCCTTGAAGCTAATGAGTAGAGGTGTAGCAACACGTTTTTCTGGTCTCAGTATGCGCTACGCGTTTAACTAACGTGAGCGTTAGTTAAACGTTCCCTCTCTTCCTAATTTCTTAAATCAAATGGAATAAAATCGAAAAAGCTGTTCCCTGAGGCCGTGCAGATCAGCATGCAAGTGACCTCGCTCTACAACCGGCCAGTAGATTAGCATCATAACTCGCACATCGGCTTTGGTTAACGGAACTTGGGCAACCCTAAAACAAAAACTGGGAGAAACCATGGTGGCGACGCCGCTTCTCGCTGCACGACGCCTCTCACATTCTGGCCTCCAGCTGTAAAAGCCAAGTGGTGCACCAGGCTGTACGTATGCCTCAATATCGCTTTGTTTTCATTGTTTCGGTGTCAAAATTTTTATTCGCTGAAATCAATGCACATTCACAACGCTCCCAAAGCTAGTTAGGCGCGTCGTTGTAGCAATAGGATGCCAGAATGACGAGAATTTCGATGTATGAATTTTTTTTTTTTGTCTGATAATCTTGTTCTCGCTTCATTGAGTGACCATGTTCAGTGATTAAGGAGACAGTGAAAAAGCAGTTCGTTGAGCGCCGGAGGAATGCTCAATTGCCGCTGTAAAAGGTAGACAGGATCTACTAACTTAGATTACAACCTAGCGCAGATTCTCTCAATGCATTTAGAACGGAAAGTAAACTGCGTAAATGGCACAAACATTACACTCAGAGCGTTTTTCGATCATATTGTCAATGCACGAAGCTCAACATTCAGCATCTTGGAGTTTTCTGCATGTACGCTGAAAAAATTATATATCCTATATATAATTCAGACAAGCTACAGTGACTGTAAAATATGGAGGGCCTAATATGTGTGTACTTCTTTCTTGAGATAATATTGATTGAACTATTGCCAATGAGCATTTCGAAACATTTGCTCATAGAAAACGACACGATATTTCTTTTACCTTTCATTAATATTTGTATTCTTTGTGCACGTAAATTGCTGTTAAATTGAACGTAATGCATGATTGATACACTGCTGATAGAAAAATGTTTTAGTCCAATCAAAGTACGTTCCCTGAGAAGCCACTTCGTGTCCCGCTAAAACGTCACTTTACGAATTACACGCACCGTTTCTTTAGCAATTTCAACAGAAGAGATTTTGCTCCCGTAGTGTTTCCCTCAACAAAACACCAATACGTCAAATGTAAGAGAGAAATGCATTGCTCATAATTTATCTTCGGTTATCTTGCGTAGGTTTACCGACAGAAATCTTAAAATTACCGCAGCATTTCCGTGAAGACTGTTGAGCGTGTTCATCCGATATCTTCCCTGTCATATATTGTAGTCTATCTGGACCCGAATTTGATGTCGTAGAGACTGATGTCGCAGGGAGTTAACAACGCGGAGTACACTCCAGCAGGCTTTCGCGTCACGCGCACGCACATAGAAACAGCAAGGGAATCCTTTTATACTTGCAAGACAGAGAAGCAGCCTGATCCCGTTAGCATATACAGGCAACTACTTGCATATACGGAACAGAGTGACTAGGTAACAGCTGTCCACATTCAGGCGGTGACTTCTTATAACCCGGCCCCGCACACCGGCACTGTTGCATCACGCAGAGCATGGGGGTCTCGATGCCCGACTGCTTCAGAACGGTGACTCATGCGTCCACGATCCAGCTGACGCTCAACTGTTTAAACTGACAAAATGTTCGTGGAGAGAAAGGAGCAGAAAGAAGTATGGCAATTTTTGTAATGTATTTTAGAGCGAAGCTGTATAGGCTAGGATTACTTGCATTCTTGTTCTCCGTGAACAAAAACTATCCTCATCAATGACTCATACAGCCGTAAGCATTCATGCTCCCGTAAGCAAGCAGAAATGCAATGGCTCATAGCCCCGTAAGGCAGAAGCTACAAGCACTCAAAAAAGAAGTGAACAATGCTAATTTCTAATCATGCATACAACATACAGAACAACATATCGAAAACTGTCATGATCGATGGCTCATACCCCGCTAAGGAAACAAAAAATGCAATGGCTCATAGTCTCGTAGGGTTCATGGCTACTCACTTTGCGTGGGTTAGCTGCGATGACACTACCTCTGTGATCGTTGTCGGTGGTATTAATGTGGGTGGGTCGGCACCAAAAAGAGAGTGGTTTACGCGTTTGTTGTTGCAGACACATCGCTTGGGATGCCTCACCGATCCGGCCCAGCCAAGCACCCAGCAGCGGACGTGTATCGGTTTGCATTATCATTGAATGTGGTTGCAGTTACGAGTAAAATAATGACCACCGATCAAGGCAATAAATGTGCGGGCGCACTCTTCGTCACGCTCGCCACCCACCGAGACAATAGGCGTGCTTCTGTTCAAAATTCCGTGCCGCCTGCGTGTCGTGCGTGCTTAGACAGCCTCGCTGGTCATCCGCCTTCGCGAATGCCTTCTCGCGGCGCGCGCTTCTGCTAGCCTGTTTTTCCGTCATTTTACAAAATAAAGTATCTTGTTGGATAGTTTGTTTCATTACAGCAGTAATTTTACTCCCCTAATGAGTGCAGCTTTCCTGTAGTACGAAAGAGTCAAATTATGCGATGCGGTTGTTAGATCATACATGTATAGACAAGCACGCTACGTAGAACACATTGGATTGTCACCACCTGACAAGAGATTTGGCGCCAAAGCACACGGCACTGCGCGAAACCCATCCAAGTATCGGCTCTACCAGTTTATACGTACAGCCATGCTCTGACCGGCGTCATTCCACACGAAACGTCCCGTACCCTGTAAGTTACGATCGCCGATTGCTTTGGAAAAATTGGGCTAGTCGGCTATTGTGTGAATCAGGTTCCAGCAAAGTACTTTTTACGAAAAAAAAAAATTTTGTTGGTGACGTAGAGCTCTTATATGCTTCCGCGAATAAGCAAATGTCAGTTGGAGCTAAAATTTTTAACTCAAGTACAATAAACAATTTTCTTAGAATATTTACCGGCGTGAATCATTAATGTTCATTCATAGGTCAACATGTTTATGAATTTTCCACGTTTAAATAACTAAATGAAAAAGCAAGGAATTGTGTGCTTTTCAAATTTTTTCCTGCAACCGTAGTTCATGCGAAAAATAATGTTAGAAAATCAAATTTAGTACTTTTCTAGAAGATCACTTGTGAATTTCCAAAACGTCACTTTTTGATGATGTTCAGACCTAAATTAGGCATTAAGGCCCTCAAGATAAAGACATAAAATAGGTAATGTTGTGTAATATGAGCTAGGCATCAGAAAATTTTCATTTCAGCTAACTTTGTTTGAGGCGAGAAAAACAATTGTGTAGTCCACAACCAAACTCACCAGCAGGCACTGCTGAGCTGTGTCTTCATTGCAGAACACGTGCGGGCCACAAATGAATTTTTACCGTGCTTATTAGCTCTTGATGCATGAAATATGGGCTCGTGCTTTTTTATGCCCGTTAAATATCAGGGCGTCTACCAACCGGGAATACCGGGAATTCTCAGGGATTTTGAATAGTCTGGAAATACCCAGGGAAATCTCAGGGAATTTGTGCGTCTATCAGGGAAAATTAGCTCTGATTGTATTGAAAGGGAAGGAAAGTTGCGGTAATGCTGGCTCGACTAACAAAGAGGAGTCGTAACGAATCTATTTTGGCGTCGTGTCATCAGCTGGAGGAGATTCTAGTGTACAGTCAAAGACAATCTTTCCGGACGCCTGATAATTCGGACAGCTTCGCGGCACCACCACGTACCCCATAGCAGGCACGTACCAAAGCCCCCCCTCCCCCCGCCTCCTCCCCCCCCCCCGCATCCTCGTCACGATTTCTCCCACACATTCCTAAAGCGCCGCCAAATCAATGTTGAAACTTGACAGCTATTCGGCGGTCAACATTTTGGTGCATTTTTCCCTCCTTTTGTATGGCGGTAGTTATCGGAATCTCCTGGGATGTGAAGGCCAGTTTCTTCATTGATTCGGTGCCAACGCGATTAACAGGAGATGCATTCAATTGTCGCCGTCTTTTCGACGGTCACGCGCATCGCTGTTGATTCTTTAGTTCAACCTTTTTTGTTTAGACTTATCCAGGGACCAGGAAAGGGATTCCGTTCGTGGTTAGCAGGTCTGTATGCACGTGGAACGACTTCCGTCCGACCAGAGAAGATGCCAATTGCGTTTAACTTTGCTTTTTGTTTCATTATTTCCTCGAATGACGGCTCGCCGCGACGCTGTCAGATCCCCGGAACCATATACGCGTGATATGGTTTAGATAAGGTGGAAAATAAAATAATACGAGCCAGCATCCATCGTCAAACCCTGCAATAACCCTTAAACTCATAGGCAATATGACTGTCACCTGTTAACTCGTCTGGTTTTTCGCTAATTGTACAGCTTTTTTCGTGCAAAATTGTCAACTGGAAACAAGAGTCGCAATGATTTGAGAACTTAAGCGATCTACTAAGGGAGAAAGCCAAGGCAACAGCCAAACAGGAAGGAAAAGCGAAAATTAACATATTTAACAGTTGTTTATGAACATATTGATGTATCAACATCTTTTTTTTTAAAACGGAAGTAGAGAAAACGCCACCGGAAGTGAAGGACAATTCCGTATGTTCTGAATGACGCTTCTACCGTTATCATTCCAGGCGCCTAACGTAGCCACTTCTCTGCTGTGCTTATGTAGGAGCTTTTCTAACCTTCCGCGGTGGGTGCAGTACGCGTAGAATCACAGCTTCCTGCACTATACGCGGTTGTATGTGACTGGCGGCCACGCATCGTTACGTAACTACCCAAATTACAATAGGAGTCGGTTGGGGCACTTCAATTCGTAGAGCATAAGTGAGGGATCCAAAAGAAATGTGATTGTTCCCCACATATCTATTTCTCTATAATTCTGCCAGAGCTATTTCAATAAACGCTGCCATAGTGGGATAAAAATTAAGTCTGCAATGAAGCCCCGCTCACGCCCTCATAACCGCTAGCCGCTGTTCCTCCGCGAGGCTGCAAATAATTCGTACTTCAAACTTTTCCTGTTACACAAATAAGGCGGTAACCAGAGAAATAAAATTATTAGCGCGTAATTTTGTACCTTTTGCCTCGCCTGTTATAGTGGAATGGCCAAATCCTAATTCTTTATTAACTGAAATAACATGCTAGCTTTGCAGCAACTATTTATTGTGAAGTTTCACTTCGGTTGGCAGGGAAGTTTAATGACTAAAACGGGTTGAGCAGTGAAATGAATGGCACCGCAGGCTTTTGCAGAGCGAAATGCTCAGACTCCATAAATTTTGTCCATGTCTGTTGCACACCTCATTCCTTCCGCTGATGAAAAGACTCTTCAAGAAAAGCAGACGCTCCGGAGGTATCGCGTACGACGCCATTTTGAAAAGGCCGCATGATGACGATTTTGTTTCCTTCTGTGATTGGCGGGCGAAGTAACACAACTCCGCGCAGTTTGTGTGCCTTGGTTGCCAACTGCTGTTTTTTTTAAGTGGTGTTCTACTAAAGTAATCTTTATTTTACACTTTGGCTTCTTTACTTGTTCTTGGAAATATTCTTCCTGCGCTTCTTTCCTGCACAAGTCCATTTGACGTAGTTCCTTTTATGCCTAGTAAAGGAAAGGTGTATCGCACAGGCGTACCTGTAAAATACACCTTATTTCATTTCTCTTTTGGGGGTTTACGCGTTTTTATGGCGAATGGTCGACGTTATCCACATTTGTACTAGTAAAATACCCTCCCACCTCATTTGCATATCAGTTATCTTGGGTTGCCTACCCCCCGCCCCCCCCCCCCCTAAAAAGAAATCCTGGGTTCGTGCCTGCCCCATAGAGTCAATGTAGAAGCACATCCAAAATTTTGGACTCAAGAACCCTTCGCCGTCCGATTTTCCGAATTTCTTGCCGTGACCACATCTCAGAAATGGCATTAATCAAACACAGCCACCACCGCCGCCATTTTGATTACCCCGCCGCCTGGAACGGCGCTCTCTTACGCATATCCGCTTGCAGCCGTAGGCACGACCGCAGCAGCGCTAGGCCCAGCTGCTCCGACGTTCGTTGTTAAGGTTCTTGCCGTTTGATGCCGCGTTTTTCATTGAGAGAATTCGCTACTGTCAGCAGTGTGACTCCGCTTTTGTGATCCTCGCTATTAACTTCGAAGTTCGGAAAGCACGGTGCGTTGCATAAGGCAGGTTCCTGAAAGTTATCTTTGCCTTAGTACAGTATTGTTACGTAGTGAAGTATGCGCGAAAGTACTGCGGTGAAGCATAACATGAGTGGGAAGGGGCAATTGTCACGGCATGCCGTATGTATTCCTTAATTATACACGCGTACACTCGCCATCTCCTGTCACAGTACGAGCACAGATATGCCTAATAAGTGTACGGGCAGGCATTCAGAGCTTTTTCGGATGTGCCTGCGGCGATTTGAGCCTTTAAGGGTAGTAAAATACATGCATTCATATTGTCGAACTGCCCGATTTAACGGGCGCTTTCGCGGCCCCTAGGGAGTACTAAAATTTGTACGTTGACTGTACAACTGACCAAGAGGATGGTTAAAATGGTTCCTGAAGCGAACGTGCGTCGGAAAGAGGACGAGAACAGAAAGGGTCTACGCACTCAGGAATGAACGGAAAGGAAGCGTGCGGCCACTTCTTTAAAGGAGCTTGACCATTAGTAATAAAAAAGTATTGGCTGACGTCGAGATGCAGGTTTCCCTCATCGAAACCAAAATAAACTTTTGAGCAGTGAAACGCGACACTGAGCGAGGCGTTGTGCGCGGCCTGAGAGCATGTCTGGACAGTTGAGGGTGATTTAATTTACTGTTGAGAGAGAATCTCACTGTTGACAAAGATCGGACGTCGTACCAATGAGCTTGTAATAAATTGATAGAAATAACTCACATTCGAAAATATTTCCTTCGGTATGCACCTCATTTTTATTTGTATTTGAGAACACGCGACTGGATTAGCGATTAGGTTTTACCATTTTTTTCGAAGGTATATTGTTTGCTGAGTATTTCACTGTAGCCCCCCCCCTTTTCTTTCTGTACTTTTATTGAATAAAATAAGCACTACTCCTTATCATAGAAACTCAATTAAGTCATTTTTAAAACTGTTTAACATGCTTACTAGAGAGTGACAGCGTCGGGCGACATGGTGTCAGCCCGCCTTGCCATAAAACAAAGTTCTGTGTCACTCAGGGAATTTCGCAAAGCCGCTCAGGGAAAACCTGGAAAACTCAGGAAATTTGGAAATGTCAACTTGGTAGACACCCTGAGTTAAGTACCGTTTACGCTGTTTGAAGGTTTGATGCCGCCGCAGCTACATATCACGATAAATAATTTTTGTTTAGCAATTAAACCATGACTGCTTCGAGGTCGTCGTCAGGACCAGATAGTTACCAGACAGGATACGCTGTGCACGGCGCTAATATATTATTTTGCGACTATTACGTATCAGCAGATTACAAGTTATGCAAGAACTTGAATCATCAACACTTACTCGCCAACCGTGGCATAGGAAAAGACATTTCCAATTTGCAGGCTATAGACTCGTATGAGTGACCGTGGGCCTGGTCACGTGCCGGTTTGATTTTGGTGTAAAACGGCAGAGAAAAGAAAAATGACCGTGTGATTATTTTACTTCCGTTTAGAACAGAAGATTAAGTTAACCACTATGTGGCAGTTGAGAAAGCTCTCGCATCTGGGGCATGTTCGTCTGCCAGGCTGCCTCGTGAACTGACGAAAACACGCTGTTTGCGATCTACTTATGGTCATGTCAAGTGAAACAGCACACATTCGCTCGGGAAATAGTCGCAGTGCATATGTGTGTCAGAGAAATTGCCCGCGGCGCATACGTGTTATGCGGTGAAGATATCTCGGGAGTGCCTACCGGTGAGATTGGTTGAGCATTTCAATTTCAATTTCTGTCGTTTTTTTTTTTTTCTCGCCTCAAAGTTTACTCGAATTAAAATTTCCATATTACAAGCACGACAGCTTGTGCGCGTAATGAGCTGTCTCGTGTATGTTTATATAGAGGGCCTTACTTATAGCCAATCCACGACTGAACGTCGTCAAAAAGTAACTTTTTTCCAAATTCGGAAATAAATTTCTGGCAAAGTACTTGATTTCATAGTCCAGAATTATTGTAGCACGAACTATCACAACGGGAAGATATCGTTAAAAATATTCTGTCTGCAACGTTAACGATAGTTATGCGAAACATTTCTGAAAACGCACAATTTTTGCTTCTTTATTGATCCAATTAAACGCGAAAAATTTATAAATTCGTTCACCTGTGACGTCACGTGAAAAAACACACCTGTATAATACTGTAAAATAATATATTTTAGTGCACCTCTTTCACACTTGATAAAAAAAATTAACTCTAGGCATCTTTTTTTATTGCGCAGAAAATTATAAGAGCCTTACGTCACCCAATATGTTGTTGTTTTTTTCGAGAAAGGTACATTTGTGAAACCTCATTTACACAATCACCAACTAGCCCAATTTTTTTTCAAGAGAATCGGGGACGGTTACTTTGGGGCCTCTGTTGGTTTTTGGACGTTTCGCGTGTAGTGATCCAGTGGCATTACTCTCCATGACTGCACCTGTATCTTATTCTGAAACTAAGGCCAGTTGGCTCGCGCATACGAGATCCGTCTGCCTATACTTTCGTGACTGGGAAAGTTGCGCACAAATGTTAATTGAGGATCCTAAAGAGGCGAACAAATCTCACTTCTCTCACGGTGAATGATTTGTCACTTACCGTACGGGTGTCAGTTCTACTAAAATAAAAAAAAAAGATTCGTCTTTGACCGCTAGCAGAAACAAGCGATTCAAGACCCATAAGCTTCTCTCATAGAAGAAATGTTGCACAAGTAAGAAGACATTTCAATTTTTTTTCTTTCTTTTTAACACCTATTAATTTACAGTATCGGCGCGTTGTGCTCTGTGCGAGTGTACATAAGGTGATGAAATATGCCTCGGCGTTTCCACTGGAACACGACGAGTGGGCTTCGAGCACAACACTAGACGCAACTGCGCGTGGCTGCGTTAGAGCCTAGGCGTTTACGCCATACAGAAAATATAAATTGCGCAGTTTTACGTCCGGAACCACAATAATAATATGAGGCACGCCAAGTAGGGCGACTCCTGATTAGTTTTCACCACCTGCGCTTGCTTAACGGGCATCCCATGCACGGTACACGAGCGTTTTCGCATACAGCACGCATCGTAATCCCGCGGCCGTGACCGTGATCGAACCCGCGGCCTCGTGCTCAGCAAGGAGAGATAAAGGGAAAGCCAGCGAGGTTAACCAGAGAGTTAGAGAACCAGGGAGTTAGAACGCCGTCTATTCTTTTATCAAAGAAAGAACTTGAATTTTTGGGCATAGTAGTCACATGACTGCTTTTCCTCCTTCCCTTCAGTGTGTTTGTTGCAAAGGCGTCCCAGTGAGTATATATATGCTCACCAGCTGCAATAAATCAATTGCTGAAAGTTAGCGCTCGTCCCGTGTTTCTGTTTGTCCCTGTGTCATTCTTGCGCTATGTATCCCAGTTTGTATGAATAACATGGGTTCGCTGCCCTGTACCGGGGAAGGGGGAAAATGGTACCATAGATGAGAGGCAAAGAAGGAACGAAAATGCTGAACTCTCCCTAAGTGTGCTGTCACACAGTTCGTCAAGACGCCACATACCCATACACAGAGTCAACGTTTCACTAATACATTCTACGTCACACAGTGCATAGTCGAGACTTGTCACACAGTTCGGTATTTCCGACAACGCAGGAACTCCTTCATAGCGACTCGCGCTCGACGTTCGCGTAGGCCAGTTACCAAGAATGCTAATTTCCGTAAGTGATTTGCGCGCGACTGAGGGCGGCTGCAGGTTTAAACGAGGGCAACAACGCCACTAAGCTACGGTGGCGGATTTAGTCGTACACAATACCAATATGGAGGGCCAGGGTTAGAAAGCCTTCAGGTGCCGAAAATATCGCCATCCGAATTCACAACGTCACTTTCGTTATCGTCATATATTTCTCGGCTTACTGTTAATATGTCTTAGCTGGAGGCGCACTGGTACTTAGTTGTAGTAGTAGCAAGGGTAGTTGTATTGACATGGCTGTAAGACTCGTACGTAAGCCTCGGAAGAAGCAGGGGTGGTCGCAGAGCAGCCAACGCTCCCGAAATCACGACCAGTTCCGTGCCGGGATTCGCGGTACCCTGGCTCGAGGAACAACCGCGTGCGGTCTCTCATCGTTATTCGCTCTTTTACGCAACATCCTGCGGACACTGCACCCGTCTTTGATAGACCGATGGCACGTGCGTGGGTGCCTGGGGCACTATAACGTAAAACTATTCCAAACCTTTCTATTCCCGTTCTGCAATCAGCCCACCGCGATTGGTCAAAAACTTTTTTGGACCACCTCCACTTCACCTGCCTGTCAAGCGACGTCACGAAAACAGCGGTAGCTCCCCATCTGATATGACGCGTGCACACTGCTTATGCATAATTCGACCGAACCAACCAACAATAGTTATTACTGATTCGACGCCTTTTCGCCGTTAGCCCTCGGCTATTGGTCAAAAGTTTTAGGGCTGCATCCGCTTCACCTGCCTTTCACGCGACGTCACAAAACCGCAAAAACTTACCGCGTCAAAGAGACGTATACGCATTAAAGACACATTAATATGCCGAAAAAAAAGTGAATTTTCTTCTCAATAGCCGCAGGCTGCCTCGTTCCGAAAGGAATAAAAGATGGCTGCCGCCGATCGCTCCAGCACTGGCTCCTCGCCCCTTCCGGAGAGCATGGGCTTATTTGCGTCTAATAAAGCTTTTTGCGTGACCGTGTAATGTTTTCGAGAACTTTCGGCACGTTTACGACTTCGTTCTGCCAACTCTTCTTTGCTGAGGATCCGTTTTAGCGTCATTCTTAAGCTTCCGTTGCATGCCGCCGCGATTGTCGACGAGCCACCGCAAGCTACGTAAGAGAAAGCGGACAAATCGCAGACGCCGGCACCGCCCTTTTCATCCGGCCATCGATTTTCAGTGTAGTGGCTCGGCCCCATCGAATCCCTCTCCACTTGAGCGTGCTCCTCGCCTCTTGTGAGACAATTAGATCAGAGAAGCCGCTCAGTGCAGGCAATATTAATCGTTTTTCAAGCAAACAAAAGCGACCTGCTATGAACGAGCGGAGCATTTGATTGGTTTGTTGCGACAACCCTGCGGGTGACCGCCCGATGCTTGCGCCGGCGGTTACGCAAATTTGACTTCAGGAGATTGGAATAAAAACATATTGGAATAGTTTTACGTTTACGGCCCTCGATCCATCTTCAGTTGACGGTTTTCCGAAGGAACGTGGCAACACTGCCCAGGAGCAAACCCCTCAGAGGCAACAGCGCCATGACGGTGATTGTGGGCTCCACGTCGTCGGCAAAACTGTCGCTACAATGCAGCTTCATTTTTCGCGCAAACACCGCGCACTGTTGTCAAGTCAGTCCAGCACGAAGCTAGCGTTCGTTTGTCGAGCTTTGCCAAAGTCCTTGTTCTGTGGAGGCGGTGTGCAAAACACGCCAGTGACGTGTTTCCGGTTCCGCAATTGCTGCCGGCGCATGCGGTTACCAAATGCATGGCCTTTTATATCTGTTTATTTTACTTGGAAGCAACCGTTGCTGGCGCATGGATGTGAGCCCCATCTTTTAGACGCACTCCCCCGACTCCCCCATTCCCCGACTGCTATGTAGGACCCTCTGCCCACATGCAGGGATACCCCCGTAGGAAATGCGAAGTCGCAGTATCAGCGACTTGGCGCCCGACGCTATTTTAAAGGGACAGCAAAACAAAAATGATTTCACCTGTACTGAAAATGGCAATATTACCACTAGAAGAGGTTCGGTGAGTCAGAAGAAAAGAACGCAAAAGCGAAGTACGGCTGTCCTCATCGCATCCAAGTTCCCGCGCCTGCTCGCGGGGTAAAAGCTATAGTTAGCTGTATATCGATAAAAATAAGCTCTAATGCGCTCAAAACAGGCTATGGAACTGAATGCGAGCCGCAGTTTCGGCCGAAACTGAACCAGAACCGGCGTTATTGGAACGTGCCTGAACCCGAACCGAACCTGAACCGAAAAAAAAAAATAACGATGGTCAATTCGGCTCTAAATCGTTGAAACATATAAGGTGACAACGGGTGTTCGCATGATTCTTCGAATACTTCTTCAATCGGCGCACCCTTCCAGCAGATTGTTACGTCTCACGAGTAGCACTGTGTGCGACAATGATGAGTATGTGCTAGGTAACTACGGCCACCTCGGCAGGGACGCTTGCACTGACAGAGACGCATGCAGTTGAAAAGTTTCAGGGGCTACGTGGAATCAATATTTCTGGTGAGGCTGCAATTTCGGCCGTAAGGTCAACTTGTTCGTAAAGCTTGATAAACTGGGTAAAACACGGAGAGCGGGAACGGCCATGTCCTCGAGTAGTTCAGCTACCTGCGTGACATGCTATTACCATAACACTGCCGGCGCCTTCCCAGTGAGTGGTGACGGCGCCTATAAACGGCGTGCGAAATCTTTTCTTTTGTGCCATATGGTTCAACGCATGTTGGTACCTTAGCCAGGCAGACTACAACGCCCTTCAAGTTGAAGAAAGCAGCGCTAGAGCACGCGCAGGCGCAGATACGTAAGAAAGATCCACCCGTGATTCAGCGAAAACCGTCCTTCTCCTCGTTCAGAAGCATCAGTGTCCTCACCTGCTTCTAAAGCAATACCTAATTGAGCTAGGTCCCAAATGCTGGCTCCTATATTTTCTTTACCCCAGCCTGGAAGTTACAGGTTGTAGTGTATTGTGATACAGTGTCCGTTTGCGCTCTCTTCGACGCCTTCGAGGACATGCCATAGTTCGCTCACCACCAGTCTGAAAAAAAAAAACCTGGAGCAAAACGAAACCGACTCGCTGCTGTCAAACTAACCTGTGTGGAAGCCACGGAGACCTTCTCGTTAATTGTCTCTGTCTTTATTGTGTACATGAAAATTCCCCCGTATCTGTATAATTCATTCGTCAATTTACGCTTCCTTTTGATGACACTTTCGCACGCGCCATGGGCACAAGTCGATAGTACTATGCAGCATTTGGCCATGGGGTCGGATAATATAGACGGTGCGGAACTGGTTTGCGAACCGGTTCAGTCTTGCGAACTTGCTCACGAATTGGAACAGAATCGGAACGAAATCATAGCGCGTTGAAGCCGAATCCGAACCGAACCGGTGTTTCGTCTGTCGGACACGTGGGTTCTGAAGGAACCAAAGATCGAACATGGCAATTTTCTTGAACTTTTGCGCCACGAATGTGTCCCAAATACGAAAAAATAAATTATTTAAAATGCTTGACGTCACACTAACGTACTGGCTTTGCGGTTATGTCTCGAAATTCAAAGAATTGAACTGTGTCGCTCAATTCCTGTTTTAATAATCGACCCATTCTGAAATTAACTGAAGTATATTTTTCAATACTATTTTATCAGTAGATACTAGTTTATTGTTGCTCTTTAGTGTGCCTTTAACGTAGAAGTGCATCCACGCATACGGAGTCGGCAACTCAGTCATCAGTTCTTCGTCATGTGACAGCTTCGTAATTGCTATATCATTTCATTTATTATCACCTTGAAGGCCCGAAGGCATTACTCAAGGGGGGGGCAATACAAACACGTGTAAGAGTGGTTTCTTGCAAAACAACTTAAATAGAAAAAGAAACACATTGCTGATTTTGTACGACTTTAAACAATCAAAGAAAAAAAATCGAATTGAAAGAAGTAACACGGCAATACATTCGCAATAGAAGAAACAAAAAAGAAGACTAGGTGGAAGGGTTGACAAGGGTAGACTATTCCGATTGGTTTATGATGGGTTCATGAACGATGTACACTGGGAACAGAAAGTTATTCAAAGTGATTTGTTAGGGATTCACGAAATTTTTTGCGGTCAGTACAGGTAACGAAGTTGTCAGGGAGCGCATTCCAATAAACGATTGCATCAGGAAAGAAGGAAGTGGTCATGGCAGATGAGCGGCTGGGTAAACGTGCTATGGCAGAGCTGTGACTTATGCGAGAGGAAGTTCGTAATGGTGGTTTAGGAAGGTGGTGCCTTGAGCGTGGATTGTAAAAAAAAGAGTGCAGCAAGCAAAGACGTGATATGATGCGGCGAGACTTCAGTGTTGGCAGACCTATTGTTTGCTTCAAAGAAGTGACACTAGTGTACCCTGAATAATGTGAAGTGATAAAGCGGGCGGCTCGATTTTGAACGGATTCCAATGATGCGACTAGGTAATCTTGAGATGGATGCCAGACAGCAGAAGCAAATTCGAGTTGTGGACGGACAAATGTGACGTACGCCAACTTTTTTACCTCTGGGGATGCCTTCTTTAGATTTCTTTGTAGATACCCGAGTGAGCGCGCAGCTTTGCAACGTATAATAATAATATTTGGGGTTTTACGTGCCAAAACCACTTTCTGATTATGAGGCACGCCGTAGTGGAGGACTCCGGAAATTTTGACCACCTGGGGTTCTTTAACGTGCACCTAAATCTAAGCACACGGGTGTTTTCTCATTTCGCCCCCATCGAAATGCGGCCGCCGTGGCCGGGATCCGATCCCGCGACCTCGTGCTCAGCAGCCCAACACCAGCTTTGCAACGTATTGTTTCGATATGTGTTATCCAAGAAAGTGATGACGTCAAAATAAGACCCAGGTACTTGTAAGATGAAGTGGCGCTGATGTTGACAGAGCTAATGCGATAAGTTGACTGAAAAGGACTGCGTTTTCGGGTAAAAGACAGATTTGCATTTCGATAAGTTAAGAGGCATGTGCCATTTTTCGCACCATGACGAAATGGCATCGAGGTCATGCTGCAGGCAAAGAACATCGTGAGAGGAGTTAACAGTGTTGTAAACTACGCAGTCGTCTGCGAAAAGTCGTAGTTTACAATGTATGCTAGTAGGCAAGTCGTTTACATAGATTAGAAATAATAAAGGGGAGAGACAGGCGCCCTGAGGGACGCCCGAAGTCACATCGGTAAGAGGTGAGCGGTGATTGTTTGTGGAAGTGTATTGTGTGCACCCGGATAGGAATTGTTCAATCCATCTGAGTAAGTTATTACAGATTCCAAGTCCAGATAGTTTTTGCAGTAGGAGCTTGTGAGGCACCTTGTCAAAAGCTTTTGAGTAATTTAAGAAAACGGCGTCGATCTGCAGGTTCCTGTCCATGATAAGCAGAATGTCGTGGGAGAATTCGGCGAGTTGGGAATCACACGATAAGTGTTTTCAGAAACCATGCTGAAATGGGTAGAAAAAATTATTGCTTTCAAGGAATTTTATTAGGTTTGAGGCTATAATGTGTTCAAGTAATTTTGAGGAGATGCCTGTAAGGGAGATTGGGCAGTTATTGGTAAGGTTTGAGCGGTCACCTGATTAAAAATGGGCAAGATATTAGCTTTCTTCCAGTCACCTGGAACGGTCCCCGTTTCTAGCGATTGTTTGAATAGTACGCAGAGTATTTGTGCTGATACATCAGATGTGTTCTTCAGAAGTTTACTACTAATACCATCACAGCCAGCGGAAGATGATGGTTTAAGGCTATTGATTAGGTTAAATATGCCCTCCGCGTATATGTCTAGGTCTGGCATAGTTTGCACTGAAGCAGTAAGTGTGGGCAGGTCAGGTACGTGAATGGGAGCAGTAAATACAGAAGAAAAGTAGTTATTTAGGGTGGTTGCGCATTCATCATCATGGATAGGTTCACCATCGAGGTCAACATGTTCGATGGTGCTGGATCTGTCCTCAGTGGAGAGCATGCGCCAAAATTTATTCGGATTTGATTGGAGAATGCAGAGTAGGTCGTGACTGTTAAATTTAACTTTAGCTTGACTAACCTCCTGAATATACAGTTTTACGCATGCGCGATACCTTTCCCACGCTGCAGTGCTATTACTTTGATTTGCTTTCCTGCAGAGACGTTTTTTACGTTTAAGAAGAGATTTTACACGTTTAGTGAACCAAGGGTTGTTATAGTCTGATTTTACGACAATAGTAGGTATGTACTTATCTTTTAGCTTTAACATTGCGTTTCTAAATAGCTCCCAGTTGGAGTTCACTGAGCGTGACGAAAAAGTGTTCTGAAAGTTTTGCCAAAATTACTCTAGTCCACTGTTTATGGCCTCATAGTTACCTCTCCGGTAGTCAGAGATTAGTTTTTGGGAAGATGATTTCTTACTCAGTGGAACACGAATAACAACGTGCAGGAGACAATGATCGCTGAAGCCAGGTATCGCGGCAATGGCGGAAATGTCGTCCGGGTGACTTGTAAGAAGTAAGTCGAGTATGTTATCGCCTCTGGTGGGGCATGTTATCATCTGCTGGAGGTTGAAATCTTCTGTTACTTCAAGAAACTGCATTGCTTTAGTGGAAAAGGTCCCTGTTGATACAGACAGCCTACTCCAGTTAATCTGTGGGTAATTAAAATCTCCGAAAAGAAAAACTGGTGCATTCGGCAGCTTGAGTTTAATGGTTGCTAGGGATTGGGACAGCAAATCAACAAAAGCTTGTTGTTTATCAGGTGGTCTATAACAAATGCCAAAAACTGTTCTTATCGTATTGTTATAGACACATACCCATGAAAGTTCAAGGTTACTTATCGTGACATATCAGGTAAGATGATAATGTCTTTCTAACAGCGATAAGAACGCCTCCTCCCCTTCGGCCTTGTCTATCGTTACGGTATAATGTGAAGTTAGTGGTAGACGGAAAACTTCGTTATCGTCTATGTCCGAGCTCAGCTACGTTTCTGTTAGCAAGATGATATCGGATTCTGTGGCGCTAATATAGCTGTGCAACTGATCTCGCTTTGGCACTACACTTCGTGTGTTAGTGAATGCTATGTTGAAATTCAAGAACTTAGGCAGCCTTTTGGGAGTGGAACTTGAGCTAGTATTCTTGAGGCATCATTTGGTCGAGACTGTGGGTGTACTTACAGAATTTATAGTTCGCGTGTTTGCATGACGCATTGGTGGTGTGCATTCCTCACCTTTAGAAGACGCGATGTCGTAGAAAAAACACTTACTACCGATATGAAGTTTATCGAAACTGAGTTTGAATGCACATTTCTGAGTACGGGCGAACTGTAATAGTTTAGATCTAGACGCGCGCGTTGTAGCCTCGAAGTCTTCTCTGATGGCATAGCTGGTATCTTTTAATTTTCGTCCATGAGACAGAATGTTGTCTTTTGTCTTAAAATGCGTGAATTTTACAATGATAGGCCGCTTCTTTGATTCGCAAAATTTACCAATTCGGTGCGCTCGCTCAATATAGTGGGGTTCTAATTTAATGTTTAGATTATCTGCGCACAATGCCAGTACTTTATCTTCGGACTCCTTCCATGACTCACCGACACCGTCGTCTAATCCTAAGAATAGTAAGTTATTTCGTCGCATCCTATTACTAGTATTTATGCTTGCAGTTTTTAGGGCTGCAATATCGTTGCGGATCTGAGTTGTTTGGGATTTTAAAGAATCATTGTCTGGTGTTTGTCTGGTGCATTCCAGCAGTGTTACTTGTGATTATGCAAGGAGAATGCCAGCAAACTTGAGAGTAGGAAACAATCGAGAGGCAGACATAGACAAAGAGACAGGAAGGTCTATGTCTGCCTCTCGATTTTTGCCTACTCTCAAGTTTCACCCGCCGTGGTTGCTCAGTGGCTATGGTGTTGGGCTGCTGAGCACGAGGTCGCGGGATCGAATCCCGGCCACGGCGGCCGCATTTCGATGGGGGCGAAATGCGAAAACACCCGTGTGCTTAGATTTAGGTGCACGTTAAAGAACCCCAGGTGGTCAAAATTTCCGGAGTCCTCCACTACGGCGTGCCTCATAATCAGAAAGTGGTTTTGGCACGTAAAACCCCAAATATTATTATTATTATTACTCTCAAGTTTGCTGGCATTCTCCTAGCATAACCATGTACCACCTAGCCCAACAGGCCACTCTCATGAACTCATTTACTTGTGATTGAAGGGACAATAATATTTTGTCTGGGTTTGCTTGAAATGCTCGTATTTCTACGATTTCTGCTCGAATTGCCTCTAACAAAGGGGTGAGGTCGGTAGCAGCAAGGTGGGCCTGGATTCAACTCGACATCACCTGACAATAACAGCATAAGCTCTGAAAGCAGTTCAAATGCAATCATGTCACTACATAAACAAATCACAAAGCGCCAATTTACGTGAATGGGGCAAGACACCGCAATGAGAAAGTGGTCATTACTACGAAAATCCTTTGAGTTGCCGAGGTAACAAACCTGGAACGATACGAGGATTAGCATGGTCTGCCGAGCGGTGTCGTGCCCCACGCAGGCGCCATTCCATTCCCGGTTAAGTAGTGCTTAGTGCGGTCCTGTGACAAGTGACGTAGGCGAGGCGTGGTGTTGCCAGACGGGCACTTCCGTGCGCGCTGCAACTGGATTTCCAGTAGAAAAGGTGGCGGAGAAAGGTTGGTTGGTGGCGACGGGTTCAGTTGCGTTGACAGAAGATGGCATCGGCAATGGTAACGGGTCCGGTAATGTGCACGGGAGAACAAGGGGCCAGCATAGCAGCACCTGGAACGATACGTGGATCAGCATGGTCTGCCGAGCGGTGTCGTGCCCCACGCAGGCGCCATTCCATTCCCGGTTAAGTAGTGCTTAGTGCGGTCCTGTGACAAGTGACGTAGGCGAGGCGGGGTGTTGCCAGACGGGCACTTCCGTGCGCGCTGCAACTGGATTTCCCGTAGAAAAGGTGGCGGAGAAGGGTTGGTTGGTGGCGACGGGTTCAGTTGCGTTGCCAGAGGATGGCGTCGGCAATGGTAACGGGTCCGGTAATGTGCACGGGAGAACAAGGGGCCAGCATAGCAGCACCTGGAACGATACGTGGATCAGCATGGTGTGCCGAGCGGTGTCGTGCCCGGACATGCTTGTTTACGTGGACTCTAAATCGTCGAATGGAGTCAGAAGTCGGGTTGAGGCGCCAGTACCCGACAAAAATCACGTAAGCTTGTTTCCGTGCATGGTGGTCGCAAGCCCCGCCAGCTTCCCATCGTTCGTTTCTCGCTGCAAGCTTCCGACTCCTGCCGAACCGCACCTGCCACGCATCGTGCCGAGCTGGTCGGGCTGAGCCAACCTCAACCGTGTAGTCGGTTCGACGCAGGCCGACATCCCTCGACAAGACGAGCGAGCGCTTAGAAAAAGAAAGGAAACGCTACGCACGAATGTGTGCGTCTACCACTTAACCGAGTGGCACGCGCAGGAAGCCAACCCGACATGCCATCGATACGAATGCATGAAGGAAATTGTTTAGGCGTGTCTCATTTCATGAAGCCGCGCGTTATTTCGCTTTCGGTGGTCTTGACTGGCCATGACGTCGCTTATCCTTGAGATAGGGAAGCAACGATTCTGTCCTATTGCATCTGGTGGTTTTACGTCGTGGGATTTTTTAGCTCACCTACTACTGCGTCTATCTTGTTAGCATCGCAGGCGATAAATTATCCGCCTCATAGTAAGCGCGTCATCCCGTTTCTCGGGTAACGTTCTTTCGGCCTTGTTCGCCTTTTAAATGATCAGTCAGACAAGCAAACCCTAGTTTTTTTTTTCTTTTTCTTTGGTCATTGCCCTCAGAGAACAATTTTATTCGTTGCCGCAGGGTAAAGTAGCGTCATGTTCACGGCCCATCGTCCGAGTCTGGCTTAAGGATAAATCTTGACACGCCTGGCGTCTCGGTAAACGTTATGACCTCGAAGCAGACATACAACTGCGCCGCCGTGGGCCACCCGTCAGCGGCGCTTGTTTACGCCCACTGCATGCATTTAGCGAGCCGCTGCGTGCAGCGACACGCGCAGTATTGCGCTCCCAGGCGCAACGCTGTGGCCGAATATTTAACGTTTTCCGTACCGCTGTTTCGCTGATGTTACAGCTTGTGGCACTTCTCCGCTCGTTGCGTGGACGTGCGACAAGTGTTGCGGAACCTCCGCTTTCCGTGAACTTTCGATGCCTACATTTATTTTAATATCGCTCATCTCAGCTTGCCGTTGGTGTGAGCTGTAGTTTGCAGCAGCGCTCGCTCGACGGTACCGAACTTTCCCAACTGCGCCGAGTGTGTAAACGCGCTTTTAATGTTGAAGGTACGCTTTTGTGTGCATATCGAGCACGCCGCGGCCTACGCTTTAAAAATATCCAAGTTTGTAGCAACTTTGAAGGCTGCCGTAGCGCGAAACATGGCGATCGAAACTCTAATGACGAGCAGTGTCAGTCGTTTACAAACTACCCTCGCAGAAAACGTTATACACGCGTTCGCGTTTAAGCATAGGGAAGTTTCTTTTTTCCTCGCCTTCACAGGTCACTAAACATCTGTGTACTCCTTTCGTAATCGTTTTTGATGTGAATGTCTTCACGTGGTAGCTGCAGTAGATGCGCAGGTGTTACGCTATGCGCGAAGTTCGTTAAACATACCTGCGCATTCGGAATGCCAATGAATGTTTTTGCTTTTTAAGTGTGGTATTCCAACATAGACGCCGTTTGTTTGTTTCTTTGTTTTTTTGTTAGCTCGAAGTGAGCCCTATAATTTGTACTTGAACGTTTGACGTGGACTGCAAAACTATGCACTTGTAGTTTTAGTAGGCAAACAAAGGACTCGTTCGCCTAGCTGGAAACGCTGCGATGTGGCAAGGCATCTACCACGCGTCCCTCTGTAGACAGGTACGATTGGCGTAGCTGTTGAGAGCTGGCTGGCTGGAGTAGTAAGATATGAATGGCAGATTGTCAGTGTCTGCTGGAAGCGATTGCATGTCGTGGTACTTTCACACGTTAATGGATAAATATATAAAAGCATTTATGCCTGTATCGATAAGGAACACACAAATTAGCGAAAATGGTGGAACATACGAGCTCACAGCTGATGCATGCGTAGCACAAGATCAAAGAACTATGTAACGTCAGTGAAAATCCAGCGTCATCCTGTCAGGTAACAGTTGCCCATCAGCGATAAAATATCGGCTGTTTAAGCGAAACTTTATTTTTTTAAAAGAAATCGCCTGTGGTAGAAAACACAATTCTCGTCCATGAGCTGGTCTACACGAAGAGGCGGGCACTACTTGCAGAAAAAAAATTTATATGCTTAATCGAATAATTAACAGAAATGCACTATGTTTTTTTTTTACAATTTACCTTATGGCACATATTGCAATTTACAAATTCTAGCCAGGAAGTTCGCTAGATAAATCCACTTTGAATGAATTCTCAGGATAACACCACTTCCGAGGTACTAATTTCCGAACTTTACGGAGAAATGCATTGGCGTTCCAGTGACTTTTATGCCTCGAAGGATAAAAGGACGTTTTGTCAAGAACGTAAGTAGAGCGAGAGTACATTTTTGCCGCAAGTTTGACGGCGGATATCTCTTTAAAATGGTGTCATCCGCACATTTTATTTCGAGTGGATGAGCCATGCAGTCTGACCCGCTGCAACGGGGATTCAACCGCGGCGGCTTGGGATCGACCGCGGACATCGTGCATGCCAGCAGAATGTTTTAACTATGCCACAGCAAGGAACGAATGAACGGAAGCAAGGAACGAAAGTAATACATCCTGATTAAAAAAACGTAATTCTGATTCGCGATACAGCGCTCATAATCTAAAATCCCCTCCCTCTACACTGCTGGCAGTCTCATTGCCCATTAATCCAAAATCTCGTCTAACTTGGGGGACTATGCGTCACACTGTGGAGCCAAAAGGCGTATTTGTTGGACGTTGCTTAGTCGTGCTTAACGAAGTTAGGAGTTCGGTGGCCGCAGTATTGAAGACTTCGTTTGTCCCTTCTATTTGCCCTGCTATATCATTTGTCATTTTTCTCGGACGCTAATCTACCAGCTGTACAAGTCAACACTCTCCCGAAATCTGAAACTTCAAGTGACCCTACGCGTTCCTATATGTAGGTCCTGGTAGACGAGCGAAGTTATCATTCTTTAGCAGAATTTCTTTTGATTCCACTTTTCACAGGTGCGTTTAGGCAGTTTACAACAGCAATTCATAAGGATCGTTTACTGATTAAGTGGTATCTTTGTTTCTTAAGTCGTGCATCAATTTCACACGTGTTTGCTTTGAATCATAGAGCAGTATAGGAGCCTTGGACTAGCAAGTTCGCGCAGGCGTTCTTTGAGTTCTGTCTTCCTTGCAATCTCTGTCGTTATTCCGTCACTTGTCCTCCTTCCCCGTATTCCTAACCGGTGTTCAGGTGTCAGGCGCGTGGTAGTCACTCAGCATGCGTTCCTCTTCTCTGTCAACTAACCTATCGCTCTGCCTCTCTCTGTTTTGGGAGCCAGAGCTTTTTTTTTTTTGCGGTCGTGTTTGCAATAGAACAACGTGTATGCTGTGAGCACAAATTTTGAGCATTGCGGCGTTCCAACGCTGCACTCCCTGAGAAAGGCTAGCATATTATTACAGAATGGTATGTGCCACGGCAGCGCGAAAACAGAAGAAGACGAGGTTGACTGTTTTCTGATGGTGTGGTTCGGAGCACTCGGTTCTGCGTTTATTTAAGCACCGGTGCACATCTCCTCCGTCACATTTGGTGCAGGTGCTGGGTACGCTCGCTACGACGCTGTGCTGGATCTCCGTAGTTCTGATCTTCATATCCGGATCTCCACATCCGTTCCGTCACGTTGTCTTCAAACGACGCCGCGCCGTCCGCATCCACCCAGGCTTCATAACATCTAGTGCTATCGCACCCTCTTGACCCAAGGATTTTCACCGGCACAAATGACATGGACGTGGAAGACTGTTTCACCTTGTATGAATGCATCAGCGACTGTAACAGATGGGATGCAACACTCATGCTTGCTAACGTAAACTTCTACGTATTGGTACAAGTTGTTTTGGAGCAACTGGTAGCAGTATCGCCGAAGATACTCGTAAAAAATGGACATTGCCTGGGCGCATGGAACTCTGCTTAGATGGGCCGCCGCCATTTCATTTCGATTAAACCTCGTGCGTGGGGCGCGCTATGACCAGCGACTGTTACTTCGTGACGCAACTCTTTGCGCTTCGCGTTTGTGTTTCGCATTACGAAGGAACTCGTAATACTTACTTGTAGGTGCTTTTCTTACGTTACTGAAGTCGTTTACTCGCTCTATGCTTGTGAAATTCTTGCGAACTCATGACTGCAATTTTCTCGAAAAAGAACGATCTCTGTCAGCTCAGATTGCTCTTCATTTCAGTTACGAGCAACCCGACTCGCGCTCGCCTCCCTCCACTCCGTACATGCAAGATTTCAGGAGCTGCGCATACACGCATATTCAGCGTTGTTCTCACTAAATCTCCACAGACAGCGGCATAGTCAATAAAGAGAGCAGGTGAAGCAATAAACGTTACTGAACAAAAAAAGGAAGGAACGCCACCGGGATGGAGAGTCCCTAGTGTCACGATCCGCCCTGATTCGTGAACGAGGGAGGGCTCGAGGCACCCTCCCTGAGACGGATGCTCCGCAGCGTAGTGGTGACGAACGATGACTGACGGCCGAGCAGCTGTGCTCGTCGGTATTTACTGGGTGCGGTGCCCAATGCTGCCTACCGAGCATGGCAGGCCACCGAGCCTGGCGGGCCAATGAAGATTATGCCCGAGGGGGCGTCACATGCTGGTTACACCCATTTACCCCCAGTTTGTTTGTCGACAACAAAAGAATAACGTCCAGTTACAATGTACGAGGCTCTGCCTCCATCTTAGCCGGGTGGACGGTGCCTGCAACTCAGGCGAGTAACGGTCCCTTGGCCAGCGCCGTCGAGTACTCCGCCTGGGCACCGGTGTTGACGGGCCGCGTGTGGCAATGCCGAGTGTTGCCTCACACAGCCTCGCTCCATCCGCAGGGTCCGCAGTGGTCGGCCTTGTGAGTGGTGCCGGGCTTGACACCGGCCCCATGGGCCCCGCACCACTGGCAATGCTTGCCGCCTCTGAGGTGGGCGATGCTCCGCTGGAAGCGACTGGTGTTGCCGCTAGTCCTATGGTTGGACCTCTTAAGTGGTGGTCGAGGGTTCTGGCCAGGTCCCGAGGCGGGGCCGGAGATGGTCGGCATGTCTGTGCCAGGTGGCCCCGTCTGGCATGTGGGCGAGCAGTGATGATGCGCTAGCAGGAGACACCACCTGTCCGGCGGACCAGTGTGGGACAGGACGGAAGTTCCTGGCGAAAACTGAATCTCCCAACTCCGGCAGAGGCCCGGGATGTCACCCTCGGTCAGCAGCCAGCTTTTTCTTCAGCTGCTTCAGGAGCACTGGATCGGATGTCTGGATGCAAGACGTCCAAGGGCGCCCCATGTTGTCACGGCCAGTGGCATCGTGGGGCGTGGTCCGGTACTGAAACAGTATCCCGGCAATCTGCGTCCGGAAATCCCCAGTCTGGCTCTTCTTGAGCTTGTCCCTGATTGTTTGCACCACCCGCTCGGCTGCGCCATTTGGAGCAGGGTGGTACGGCGGAACCATCATTCGGCGGATTCCGTTCTTCGTCAGCCAGACCAGGTACTCTGTGCTGGCGAAAGCAGGACCATTGTCGGACACGATGACGTCCGGCAACCCCTGAGCGGCGAAGTCTTGTCGTAGCGCTGCAATGGTCGCGCCTGCTGATGGAGTGGTGACACGTAGAACCTCCACCCACTTCGAAAAGGCATCCAACACCACCAGGAAGTAATGGCCTTTGCGGGGCCCACCCCCCAAAATCCATATGCAGGCGGGACCAGTGTCTCTGTGGGAACGGCTAGGGGGTGATTTCAACATGACGTGAGGCCCGCTGAAGGTCCTGGCAGATTCGGCAGCTCTGTACCATGTGAGCGATGTCCTTGTCCAGGCCAGGCCACCAAACATGGGACCGGGCTACCAACTTTGTCTTTTCTATGCGAGGATGACCCGCGTGCAGCAACCGCAGGACCGAGGACCGGAGACATTGTGGGATCACCACCCTGGAATCCCACAGTAGGTGGCCCTGCTGCAAGCTCAGTTCAGCGGCCTTGTGGCTATAGGCCTGCTGAACCTATTCCTCCCCACGGGACACCGCCTCTACCACCTGAGACAGGACTGGGTCCCGGCATGTCACTTGCGATACCGCAGATCTGGAGAGCACCTCCAGGTATGCGTGCTCCAGCATGAACACTTCAGTTTAGCAGAACTTGTTGGGCGAGTTGGTACATATTAGCGAACATTGTTTAACTGCGCTAACAAACGGACCACAGAGACAGCATGGGACAAGGACGGGCGCAGACTTGCAACTAATGTTTATTCCACAAAGTTTTCGCAGAAATGTTTATCGCACATGAAAGTGGACGACGCGTTTGAAACAAAGAACTCGGAAGCTGTTACTAGGTTTATAGAGTTGAATGACGATATTGGCCATGCTTTTTCCATTGACATAGAAGATTTGTTTTATTCTATCTCTCAAGCTGCATTGTTTCAGGCTGTTCAGAAATGTATTGAAGTTAATGGCGAAGTGTCTTTTCAGAATTATGCCGGGTTGACTGTTGATAGGTTTTTAGCATTGCTTGAGTTTTACCTCAACTCTACCTTCATCCAGTTTAAAGAAGACTTTTACGTGCAGAAACAAGGTATATGTATAGGCTCTTGCGTTGCTCCTATCTTGTGCAATGTTTACTTATCGCAATTTGACAGGGCGGTAAACGAAGGGATCGATCGTGACCAGGTTATTAGCGTGTTTCGTTATGTTGACGATTTTCTTGTACTTTTAAAGAAGCAAGCCAGTTCCACGTGTATGACGACGCCATCGAAGGTGTACTACACATATTTCAGCGCCTTGGCAAAGGTTTCACTTTCACCCATGAACTAACAAAGGATAACAATATTCAGTTTTTAGACAGCGCTATAAGCTTCTGTGTCGACCATGTGTGCTGGAAATATAACCCACGATCCCAAAAGAAATTGTTGCCCTACGATTCGGCTCATTCGAAAACGGTAAAGCGGGCAATAGCCACCCAGTGTATCATATCAGCCTTAAAAAAGTCCTGCGCACAAAATACAGGAAAGCTTTGACAGACAGATTGTAAGGTTGGAAGAAGCAGGTTTCCCGCAATCAGTTATTTCAGCAGTAGTGGAGGCAGTGCTTAAAGAGATAAAGACGGAAAGCAATATTACTCAAGACGCAAGGGAGCGCAAGGATAAGAAACGTAAAGTTATGCCTTATGTTCACAAGACTTCCCACTACTTAAATAAGGTTGTGAAACGGTATGGACTTGAGATAGCGTTCTAGGCTCCCGGCAAGCTCGCTGGGCTATGCTCGCGCATAGGAAGGAGTAAGGGTAGGATCCAAGGGTGCGGAACAAAACACACCATTTTCCACGTAGATTGCAGTGTTGGAGTAGTTTATCAGATACCTCTATCATGCGGCAAAGTTTTCCATAGGCCAAACAGAAAGGTTCGTGAATGTGCGCTTGCGTGAGCATGAATTGCCAATTAGAAATAAAACGAATGGGCACCTGCCTGTCCAGTGCTTGGCGCGCCCGTGCAAGCCGTTCATAAAGGAAGTAAAGATTTTTTTGCCGCTGTCGAGATAGCCGAGCCAGAGAGATACTCGAGGGGTACCATATTAGATAGAAGGGACAAGAATGTGTCAGTGACACCTCAGCTTATTTACACAACAGTAAGATGAGATTTATTCACGAGCGTATGTAGGTCGCGTTTTGCATATACAAGGTTTTCTTTCTTTTATCTTACCTTTTTTTCTTTTTTCGCGCACGCGCAGTGGTGTATGTCGCGGGTGTAGTTATATATGGTCTTTGTGGAATAAACATTAGTTGCAAGCCTGCGCCAGTCCTTGTCCCATGCTATGTCTGTGGTCCGTTTGTTACCGCAATTAAACAATGTTCGCTAATGAACGCTTCAGCAGCTTCTGGAACGACATGAGGCACTTCTGGCAGGGCAGACGGCTCAGGACATCAGCCGATCCCAGGTCCCTTTCTCGGACGGTAAACCAGCTGGTAACTGTAAGCTGCCAGCCTCAAGGCCCAGCGTACCACTCGAGGTGATGCTTGCACAAGAACTGCCTTATCAGGCCTCAGCAGCCCCAATAGCGGCTTGTAGTCCGTGACTGCCTCGAACTTCCGGCCCCACAGATACTGGTGGAAGCGTTCGACTCCGAACTCACGTGAGGGCCAGACCTTCCTTGTCCGGCTGGCAGTACCGTTGCTCTGCAGCATGAAGCCGACGAGAAGCAAACGACACAGGGCGTTCCTGGCCATCTTTGTCCCTGTGCGCCAGGAGGGCTCCCACGCCGTGCGGCGACGCCTATACGGTCAGGACGACAGGCTTGGCAAAATCGAAGTTTACCAGCACTGGAACCTTCATCATTAGCTCCTTGCTGCGCTCGAAGGCCCGGTCCTTCTCCTTCTTCCAGACCCATTGCTGACCATCTCGAAGCTGAAGATGGTGCGGCTGTAGATGCTCTCACAGGTTCCGCAGAAAGCTCCTGTAGAAGTTGAGGCCGAGGTAGCTCTGAAGCTCCTTCTTATTCTGGGACTTACACGCCCTGAGCATAGCATCAACTTTGCTGCGAGCCGGGGCTAGGCCAGCTTGGGAAGTGACATGTCCCAAGTACTCCACACTGGGGGCTAGGAAAACGCACTTTTCCAGCTTCAGCTTGAGGCTGGCGTCCTGCAGTTGTGCCAGGACGTTGTGCAGGTTCTGCAGGTGGTCCCCATCGTCGCTGCCAGTAACCAAGATATCATCCAAGTACACCCCCACGTGCCACATGCCTTTGAAGAGGTTCTCCATCTCCCTCTGAGATATGGCTGGGGCTGAGGCCACGCCAAACGGTAAGCGCATGTACTGAAAGAGCCCCAACGTTGTCGATATTGTGACATAATTCTGGCAGGCATCCTGGAGCACCAGCTGCTGGTAAGCATCTCTGAGGTCGGCCTTCATAAACTGCTATCCACCGCACAACTCTCACCAGAAATCTTCAGTCTGGGGCGACGGGTACTTCTCGACGGTAGTAACGAGGTTGATGGGAACCGTGAAATCGCATATCGGTGCAGATCCTGATACTTCTGTCTAGCTTGAGGACTGGTACAATGGGAGCGGCCCATCCAGACTTCTTGACGGGCACCAGGATGTCATCTCGCTGTAACCGTTGTAGCTCCTGGGTGACCCCATCCTTAAGGGCGAACGGCAATGTGCGAGGCTTGAAAAAAACGGGGCCGGGCTTCTTCAGGTCCATTGATGCCAGCCGTCATGCCGGCGAATGGGCCCACCCCTGGCCTGCAAAGGGACTTCAACTCGATCAGGAGCCTGGGGACGTCTTGCACCACATGCAGGCTGGCCTCCTGGCACTTTGGCAGACGATCGCCCAGTGCATGAATCCAGCTTCCATCCAGCAGCGTCGGCGACGACCCCTTCGTTAACCAAAGGGTGTCTGGGTTGGGGGCTCAATCTCATCGCTCGTGATCCGTTGTCAAGATTCGAGTCCGGCATGAATTCGAAGGTAGCTGGTCCATACCGTCGTCCAACTTATCCACGCTGAGGATGTTGATGTGGGGAAGGACTGCTTCTCATCGAGAACGAGGAATATGGGTTTGTTTACAGTATTTACATGCAGTTCATCAGTCTAGTATGACAGCGAGAGAAAGTACGTCAGTCTAACACGACTGCTTGAGAGAGTGTCTCAGTCTAACGTGACTGCTTAAGAAAAGTGTGTCGAGCATCCGCGAAACAGCAGTTTTTAAACACTCGGTCCTCCCGTGATACAAGGTGACGCGAACGTTCCTTTAGTCATCGTAAACTAGCCGCCTCTGCGCGGGATGGTTTACACACACACACATGCACACACACACTGGTTCACGGTCCGAAACCGACACCACACGAATTTCGTAGAACTCGGAGGGGACCTGGGTAGCACGTCGGGGTAGCCATTGTCCTGCGTCTTGGTCGGCACGCGGGAAGGGGCCTTCGTCGGCGTTCCCGCGGCAACTCCCCTACTCATAGCAAAACAGGGCGGCATTGTCGTGTTGCGCACAAAGCCTGCTTCGTCGAACTCCTTCAGTCACAACGGCGACGAGACTAGAGCGTAACGGTGGCGGTTTCAGCATGAAGCCTGCTTCGTCGAACGCATCCTAGCTGAAGCGACGGAGAGTGGAGGATGCGCGTATTGCTCCCGACAGAAAGTCGACTTAGTCACGCCGTGGCTAGAGGTTGGCGGCGGCGTTCCAAGATTAGGTTGCCACCGCTGGGGTAAATGGCTGGCAAACTTGCACTGCAGCTGGCCGTTCTTAACTTGGGGAAGAGTTGCCTCCGTGTCGCCAGAGCGAACGCAGACCTGTGCCTGACCCTGGAACTGGGAGAGCTGCCGGAGTAGCTGCGCAGCATCACTCCCGAAGCCTCGTCGGACACGCCGGGGAAAGTACGCTTGAAGTTTCCCGGCCATTACTGACACGTTGGCCCCTGTGTCCAGCTCCATAGAAAGGGGGTGCCGGCAGATTTCGACGGTCAGCATGTACGGCTGCACAGACGACGGTACAAGGCCTGTGTGCCACATGTCAAAAATCGGTGGGACCTCGGCCACGACGTGTAGCCTGGCCGCGGGAGAAATTGAACCTACTGCCGCACGCCTCCGCCGCGTACCCTTGCGACGGCTACCCTGGCCGCGGGCTTGTGTGGTACGTGGGCTTGCACCAGGCTGCTGCTGCTGCTTGCTGCTGCTTGCTGCTGCTGCTGCTGCTGCTGCTGCTCGTCCTCCTCCTTCGGCATACTCGTGCCAGATGCCCAGTTTTCCCCCACGTGAAGCATTGTGCTTGAGAGAACTGGCGCCCTGAGGGGGATTGGGCACCACCACAGCGACCGCAGGTACTGGCCTTTGTCGCCAACTTGTTGACCGCCGCTTCCACTGACTGTGAGCCAGTCGCACAGGAAATCTCGCTGGCGACCTTGGCGGCAGCTTCCATTGCCAGCGCTGCCGTCACAGCGTTTTCCAGCGAGGGGACGGGAAGCTCCAGGAGTCGCGTCTCCATGGCGGAGTTGTTGATGCCGCAGACGAAACGGTCCCGGAGCAGCGAGTCTAGTTGGGCGCCGAAGGCGCAGGCACTCGATAACCCTCGTAGCGCAGCGACGAACTGCCCGAAGGTCTCTCCTGTACGGCGTCTCCGGTTGAAGCGGAAACGCTCGATTAGTGTGGATGGTGCCGGGTTGAAACGCGAGCGCAGTATGGCTAGCAGCTCACCCAGCGTCATAACATGCCGCTTGCCTGGCTTGAGAAGGCCGAGCAGAAGACTAAAGACGCGGGTCCTGCAGCTGGCCAGGAAAATGTCCCGCTGTTTGGCCTCGGATGTGTTGTTTGCCCTTAAGAACACGTGGTCTTGTTCCTCGTAAATTGGCCAGGCGGACCCATCTCCCTCGAATGGCTTGAGCCTTCCGTACAGCGGCATGGCGGCAGCAACGGTGGGCGGTCCGCCACGCGCGGCGGCGTGGGACCGTGAGTACTCCTCGCCAGTGTCACGATCCGCCCGGGTTCGTGAACGAGGGACGGCTCGAGGCAGCCTCGGTTAGACGGACGCTCCACAGCGTGGTGGTAACGAACGATGATTGAACGCCGAGCAGCTGAGCTGGTCGGCGTTTATTCTGTGCGGTGCCCAATGTTGCCTACCGAACATGGCAGGCCACCGAGCCTGGCCGGCCAATGAAAATTATGCCCGAGGGGGCGTCACATGCTTGTTAGACCTAGTAGAGGATCTGTGCGGACTTGTATTCCTGTTGGGCCCGCCACGCCTGGTGTTGCTGGTCAGGCTGGTGCGAACTAGCTGTGCGGCCTTCCAAAGTTTAGGGGTGGGATCCTGGGATGTTGGCTGTGAAAGGGCATGCCCATGTGCTGTTACGCATACTCGTCGTGATAGAAATATTTGCAAGAACAGAGGGCGAATAGCATGATGAAAACTTGGATGCGCAAAGGTGTTGGCCTGAAGCTGCTACCGTGCACCAGCTCCGCCCTTATTGAGAGAATGGCGGGGATTGGAGTACGCCTGGCAGGGATGATGATAACTGAAAATGTCGGTGAAAGTGACCATCACAGTCCTAATTCTTACCTAGCACTCAAAATGAGGAAAAATAAAAAAAAACGGAATATATGGTGCTAGAAAATAGGTAACGTGATTTTTATACGGGTTTCCTGTAGTGGTAGCGATAACACTACGTTTGATCGGGTGTTATGTAAATATTGCTCTTAAGACGGGAAATACAAATTAGCATTGTGAGAAATTAAAAATAGTTTTTACAGTCCGTTAAAAGTACAATAGCCGTTTGAAGAATGTACCTTTCTCGAGGATTCATTTCCTCGTTTTAATTCGCTCCTCTTTTATATCGCGCACTCTGGTCTAGGTTCTGTGATGTAGAAAACAGAGAGGAAGACAGGGCTGGAGACTAACACTTCAATATCAAATATAGGGGTTCCTACACCACGACTAGTTAGGTTGTATGTAATTGTGGCGCCAAATAATAACTGGTATATTGTCACATAGCTTTCTCTTGCTTTAACATATTTTTGCGTGTGTTGTAAAACAGTGTCACGACTTCTTTTTTCTTTCCACGGTTTCCGTTCCTCACAGCCCGTAACCCTGTTCCTCACACGAGCAGGGTTACGGCTCTGTGTATCGAAAGCGCAAACGCCCGCTTCTCCAGACAGCGACGCTGTCGCCGGTCTTTCTTGCTGTCCACCCTGGTGCGCAAAGCCTGTTTCTTTGAAACTGTTCGTCCAAGATGTGGTGGCTGCGTTGTGCATTCACACTTTCTACACGCCCACAATGTTTTACGGCCGTTAATCTCCTTCTTCACGAGGCTAATGTCCGTCTTTGCACACTTTATGTGAATTTCCTACTCTCTCCTGTGACGCAGCTCTTGGGCGGACAGCTGTCGTCGGGTTCGACGTCGCTAAAATAAGTCTGTTTTTCGGCGTTTATTTTTCAACCCCGGCGATCTCATTTGTTCCGGGCAGCAAGAATGGTGCTTGACCTTCTCTTTGCGCTTTGGCTAGGTGCTCAGCCCCTACTCGGGAGCTCACCGTGGAGTGCTCTCCTGTCTCCGTGGTCCCCAGAGGTCGCAGGGAAAGCCGCAGTAGCGACTGGTCTCTGCGATAGTGGTGAACATCTTCATGTGTGCGTGCAACTGGTGCACTTTGCCTCCCGCTCTCTTTCCCTCACCTTTCCTCTGCGTAGGGTAGCAAGCCGGACGTGCCTCGGGTAAACCTTTTTCTCATTCCATTTTCATAAAGTAAGAACTGCCGATAGACATAACCAGGAAAATGTTCAGCATTCTTCTTTGTGTTCCCGCCATCTTCCCGGAGGGGATGAAATAAGGGCAGACGCTGTTCTTTTTGTGCTAAAATATCAAAATTCCCGACAGCTTCAGCCAGGCGTCGCCACCTGCGTTGTGCATCGCCCAGGACGCATCCCGGCGCGTGCAGCCTCGAAGCAGCGATCAGACATGCTCAGCGCACGCAGGTCTCTGTGCACTGCAGGCGAAGGTTGTAGGGATGCGGACTACAAGTGAACCACGCGGACCGCATAATCTCTGCACTGCGTTTCGATCCACGTTTCAACCCAGACAGGTTGATGCAACGGAGCGTTGCGGTCACTTATTTAGGGAATCGATACCAATTAGGAAACGCAGTGTTAACGTCATCCAACTCCGCTGGAGTTGTGTTGAAAAACTTTTCATATGAGCCACCTAAAGGACAAAGCAAGGATAAACATAGGACACACGTGGTAAGAGAGCGGCGTGATAACGCACTGACTCCACCACGCCATTTAACCGCGTTGCCAAGGCCAACCATTGATTAGAGTGTATCCGCGATCAGTGCAGTTTTCACTATACACTCGCCAATATCCGACCAGTCTCCGAGATTAGCCCACTTTACTCGGTGACGAAGCGATCGGGCAGACGCACCAAACGCAGTGCATGAAGGCAAAGAGCGAGAGAAACTAAGAGAGAAAGGTAGGCTCTTTAACCAAGGACGTGCCCAGTTGGCTACCCTACACTTGGGGAGAGAAAATGGGAAGAGCAGATAAGGAGAGAAAAGAAAAATAATAGTCCGTCATTCACAGTCAGTCGCGGAGGAATCTTCACTTTCACAAGCGTTCATAGAACCCAGTGTCCTGCAAGAAAGGCAGAAGGGCTTTTGTGGCCTTTTCCATGCAAGAACGCAAGGGATAACGCTCTTGAAAGAGTGTACGTGTTCTAGTCAGGATACCTAGTTGGCTTAGAGTTTGTTGTCCTCATGTAAAGCTTACTAGAGAACAAAGGCAGTGATCGCCACATTTGCAAGGTTAGTACAGATATATGTGGGCGGCATCCCACCTCTCAGCTTTCGCGGTGAGAGGCCGACCAACCGCCCATGGAATAAAGCATTGAATAGTCGCAAGAAGCAAACGCTTAACAGAGAAAAGTATCTTACTCCTTAGAACGAGAGAGAGCTGAGCTAGTTGGTAAGGATTCATTATGCAAAAAAGAGGTAAGGCGGGCAGACAGGACACAAGAGTAGAGAAGGCATTCACATAACACACACTGTTTGCACAATGGCGAAGGCGAACACACGCGGCGCTCGTGTTGTCTACTTCTCTACTCTTGTACGCCTTACCTGCACGCCTTACCTCTCTTTTGCATAACGTGTCTTGCTCCATTCTGCGTCTATGTGACGTGCTTTTGGCACACATTCGCCTAATACGCGCGTGCACCAAATGTTGAACAAACCAAACCACCGCTTGTCCATGACTGTTCACGCTAAACCACCTTCGCGTCAGTGCTACAGGGTTTGAGGTGCATCACGTTCGTCGTCTGCGATGTTTAATCATAAGTACGCTTTCACGGCGACTCCAAATAATCAAAATATTATCTGCAGGAACAGAATGATGGCGCCTTCTATCACTGTCACAGAGAAAGACCTGGTGCGTGTGCAGTGTGTCCGCCTAATGATATCAGGCGACATCTCCTCTTCATGCCCGCCAGTTCTGCGATGGTTCTTTGGCGCCGCCGGAGGCGAGTAATGTATCCAAAATGAGTTAATTGCATCCACCCCAAAGTGCCACACGTTTCCCGAATGCGCCAGTGGTTTAGCCCGAAATGGCCGCTCCTGTTCATGCAAAACCCCGCGCAACATTTCGGAAGTAAAATTTCGGAAGTCACCGCCTGCGTTGAAGAAGCATTATAGACGCGGCTATTATTGTGTTAACATTGCTCTTGGTGGTGCTCGTTGCGGGCTATCTTCTTCGTGAGTACTTGCAAAGCGAAGAACAGGAGTCAAGAATTGATGCCGCCGAAAAAAATATTACTTTCTTCTGTACCTGCTGGCGTACACATGTATTGATTTTTCAGTGAGGATCAAATGTCGGTTGTTAATGTCCTGCACGAGGAAAGGCATCTGAAGTGACCCTCCTAAAATTTAATTAAGCCACAATTGTTAAAGCATTTCTTTTTTTTTTTTTTAAATCACCGCTTCACATGTATTCCTTGCCTTGACGACGACGGTGTCAGCAGACAAGTTTCCTTTTCTAATTTTGATTTTGTATCCTGTTTTTATGCGGTTTACGTTTCGCCTATCTGCCTCCTGGCGCTGTGGGGGGTGAGGGTCTCGAAGGACGAGGGGATCCTATTTTCTAGTTCGAGCACTTTCGAGACGGCGTCAGTCCTATGTTACTGTTCTGTTTGTTTTGTATCGTGCGCTCTTTTTTTTTTATTTTGTCGTCAGTCTACTGGTACTGCCGCGCCGTGTCGCAAGAGTTTCCTCTCTCGTTCGCTTTTTTTCATTTCTTATTCGTCGTTCCTTCTGCAATTCCTCTTTGTGCGGTATTTTTCGTGCTTTTCCGCATTTCGTCGTGGCCGGCTTACTGCTCCTTCTTTTGGCCGCTTGTAAAACCACCGCAAATTGGTCTACGGGGACACGCCTGACTTCGAAGCGGAGTTTTGGTACTGGTGTGATTCGAGGACTCTCGCAGCCGCCTTGTTTCTCATTGCGTCCCACGGGGATGCGACGGCCGCGTATTGTTCACTGCGTGTTTCATTACGCGCAGCTGTTGCTGTATCTCCTTTTTCCAGCTATGGCGCTTTTCCGAACGTTGTTCTGACATTTTCTTCTCCGTCGTTATGTCAGCTCTTTCACGCCACACCCTTTGAGACGTGCCAGTTTTCGGGCCACACGCCCACAAAGCGGCACCGAAACCCAAATTGTTAGAAAGGGACGAGAGACGGCGCACCACGAGTATACATCCAGGAAGAGCGAACAAATTTTGTTGTGGCTTAAGTGCTCTGCTCATATAGGGGTGTTTATTTCGGTCTAAACAAAATATCTAGAAATCGTTTCCGGCAGGTACAGGTATTGTCCGAAGCTGAGGACGTGACTTGCGAGGGCAGCTCAAATATATAAATTGGTAATTCAGCAACATTCACTAATTAACTTTCTGGCTTAAATAAATAAAGTGGCAAGACCGTGTTCCAGCGTCCATAAACTCGCGCTGTAGTACAACGAAAGCCTGTCACAATCCTGACGAATCTTGCAGGTGCATGACATGCGTTACCTTTCTGCCTACCTCTTATAAGTTTTTCTTTTTTCGCAACACCGATTGCCCAAGCATCTACAGGCACCCTAGAACTTTTAGCGAAGTAATGTCGGACGTTTTTACACGAAATAATAACTAGGCGTTCCGAATAAACTAGCTAAAATGCGCCTCAGATTAATTTTGCACAATGCGTTTTAGTCGCCGTAGGGCTTGCAGATAAGCATTTCGCTGCAGGGAACATTATAACCTTAAATATTACGGGAATCGGCTCTCGGTTTCCTTTCTGCTCTTCCTCTTTATTAGCTATTTATTATTTGTGTATTCATTTATTAAACAACCAATTACTGCTACTGCTATATGTCTTGACATTTCCTTGCCTCCGTTCTTTCCGGGGATGTCGGTCCTGTTTTGTCAAAAGCTCACGTCGGCTCCGCGAAGGTATTGTACACATTTGTTTACGTCTTTCCTCGAGCGAGCGATACAACCTTTCTATATGCGCGGGGCGTAGGCAATAAAAACAAGTTACACTCGCTTTTTGAACTAAGGAAATTAAATTTCACCAAATATCTGCGTGCTGGCTGGGATTTGCTGTTTAGTACAATTCGTCGTTACGAAAGTGGCAACGAAAGAGCGCGAGGCGTGCACACGGTCGGATGATCACTACTCGCACTGTAACGCTGATCCTATTTCTCCAGATTAGCAATATTCAAATTCCACGCGATATTTGCGAGGACAAAAAAGCACATTGTGCGGAAGCACATTTGTCGTGTTTCATGGATTTTTCCTCGCTGCCGACAACAGAAATTTCTTGTCCGGAGGGAAGCGAGGAGGGCTCTTTAGAATCGTTGTAAACCATGCGGAAACCAATTTTCTCTACTCGTATTTGGTCGCTGAACCAGGCGTCCGAGCCCTCCGCAGTAACGCGCGACGCACCCGCTCCTGCCCTTCACCGCAGTTCGGGTTTCTCTTCTGGTTTTTTTTTTCTCCGTGGAGCACGCGCTCCGCAGGCACACGCCAGCGAGCGTGTGCAAATGCAAAGTGTCCGTAGGCGGTGGAAGAACGCGCGACGGAAAGGCACGAGCTGGGCGAACGGAAGCACCGCCGGGGAGGCACCGTAAAGAAAGCACGAGGCGCGAATCTTGCGGGTGCAACGGCACGAGAACTTGGGCCGCTTTCTTTCCCTGTTGCTTTTCCTTTCGTCTGCTCCCGAGCCGATCCGACACGAGAGCGAACGGAAGCGAAGCAGAAGGATGGTGGTAGGGTGGCGAATCGAAGCGAACGGCGAAGTACTGTGCTAGAAAAGAACCATGAATGGACGACGCGCGGCGAGCTCCAGCGGAGAACGGCCGAGAAGCGAGGCTCGCACCGGCAGCCCGTGCACACCGAGCGATGTTCAAAGACGCCCGGGGCGCGCGGCGGCTACCGTGCTGCACGCGCCATGTATACTTACGCAGGGTGCATGCACACACACCGGCCCAACATGCCCCGGGGGAAGCTCGCTCGGCGCCGGTTTCACCGGAGCCCTCCTGCCGTCCGGGAGAGGCTTGACACGTCGCCGAGACGTCCATAAATCCTAGGCGCGCCTCGGCAGCGTGCTCATTAATCAATGACATGGGTAGGGAGGAGCATTTCTCGTGCCTACGCGAGGTGCCATCCCCCCTCGCGAAGTCTCCTCCACACCTACCCTTTCCTTTGCATAGCCATTCCGCGGCCGGCGGCCCCGAAATATTTCCGGTGCGTCTTCAACTCCCGTGAATCCAGCTCCTCTCGCGTTTCACGCAATCTGTTCTTGCGTCCTCTTTGGACAAAAATGCCCTCGTAGTCTCTGCGCGAGATGTCAGATGAGTGACGATGCAAGGGACTCTTTGTCATTGCTCGTTCGTTGCATCGTTCGCGAAACACGTTCGGGTGAGGCTTATAGCCAGGAGTTGTTTCTCTTAGAAATCTCATCAGACTACCGGAAGATCGGTACAATCGTCCGTAGCGATACAGCTTCTTTATGTCTAACCAGGCCTTGAATATTAGCACTTACGTTGAACGCCATGCCTCATACAACTTTACTGAAAGTGTATACTATGTGTGCGCTCGTGATTTCCGTACATATGTTCTGCAGTATTAATGTACTGCATTGTCTATACACACACCTTCCCGTGCCATCACCGCGTTAACATATAAACTCTTTCCTCTCAATCTGGGATTATTTATACATATTTAAGCGTTTAGGTGTATTAAAAATCCCATATATCAGGGTGGGTATTACATTGCTAAAGCGTGCAATGTTGGTCAAGTTTATTCACGAGTTGCGATGGTAAGCTGTGGAGAAAATGAGGCAAGAAGAACGCTGCTACAAAGGGTTGTGTGTGTTAATCTTGTTTCTCTGTCTCTGGTGCTTCTTACTGTCGCGTTTATCTTAGCTCTCTTCTGTGTGACCCCCGCAGGGGCGTCTGTGTCAGCAGGCATTTGGTGTGTTGCGACGCCACATTCCCGAGCACGCGCAGGTTGGACCCTCCGGCGTCTAGCTGTACGTGGCCTAGCCCTGTCCGGGGAAAAGCGGATCCTGGCGGTCGAGCTGTTGTAGGGCACATGGGCTTTAAGGCCCCTCGGCAAAGCAACACACCCCTCTGGCCTCGGCATCACGTAGACAGGACACGCGGACTGACCCACCCGGGGGAAATGGGTAGTGCCTGTTCCTGCACTCCTATCCTATCTTCATCTCCCACTTACAATCTGTCCTGTCTTCACTTTATTTCTTCCTACTTCCGTTTTTCCTGGCAGCAAAGGTTAACATTGTGTAACATATCCAGCCGTGGTTATTCATATTTGGTTTAGCAGTGGCATAGAGCTGGCGCTTGCGCGACCTGTCCTTCCCAGTTTTCGCATCGTTCCCTTGTTTGGCTCCGTGGTGGGTGGTTGGTGCTGTCGCTGAAAATTTCATCTATATCTATGCAGTGTAGTTTTCCCCTCGCCCTTATCCCCCACTGAGGCCCCTGTGTCAGCAGGATTTTGGCGTGTTCTGACACCACGAACCCAAGCAGACTAGGGCTGGACCTTCCCGCGTCTAACCATGCGAGGCTTTGCTGTTTACCGGGGAAAGGAGATTCTGGGTGTTGAGCCGATGCTGAGTGTTTGCACCTTAAGGCCCCTCGGAGGAGGCTACACACCTCTTTAGCCTCGGCTTCATGTAGACTTACCCACCTGACTTACCCCCGGACTTACCCATCGCAGGGAAATCGGCAGTTGCCGTTTCCTGTCTCTCCCTCAAACACTTGTCTCTCTCACGTTCAATCTTTCCTGTCTTCACTTGTTACATCCGATCTTCCCGGCAACAAGGATTAACCTTGTGTGGAACAAACAACCTTGCTAGAATAGCAGCTTGAGCTTGTTGGTTTTCCATCCTGCTGTTAACAGCAGGATGGAAAACAGCGCTTGTGGTGTCTTCTTGTCTCGTCTCTTGTCTACATTTTGCGCTGTTAACAGCAGAAACAACCTTGGCTGTACTTACTTAACTAAAGCGGAAACGTATAGTTGGTATTCGCAGGACATGTTATTTATAAGTACTGCAAGCGTCCCCTTGTTGGGCTTCATGGAAGGTGGCTGGCGTTTTTGCCGAAATCTCTAGATACACATATGGATATTTCTTTCCCCAACTTCCCTGACGGCCCTCAGAAACGAGGGCGCACCTAGGTTGTCTTTAAACTTTTAGCAACCGAGCCCAACATCTTCCGCGTTTTCCTGTCATCCATTCCGATAAACCAGAAAAGACGGTGGGGCTGATCTCACCTTTCCTTGTTCCAAGATGTCTTGCTAAAGCTCGTGGAGCAAGCTACAAAGCGTTGAAGATCGCTCATCGCGATCTCGTTTTGGAACTCCGCCATTCGAAACATGACAAGCTGCCTAACTTAGTGTCAGTCGAGTACATCCCAATGACAGTATTGCTGCAGCGCACGATGAGCACCACCCGCAGTGTTCTTTCCGATGGCGGCCTGATGCAGCTGATAGAAGCTGAACTATGATAAGGCTGGAGCAAGTAAATTGTGATCAATGTTAAACGAATTATGCTAAGACGTGATAGCAAGGAGATCAAAACCAAGCATCCTATACTTACATTTGGTTCAAGTGTGCTTCCCGAGAGTATTGAGGCAGGGTACGTAAAGATTCCGGTCAGACCATATGTCATAAACGCTCCAGGATGCTTTAAATGCCAGCGATATGACCACAGTTCACAGAACTGCCGAGGGCGCCAGATTTGTGCAGAATGCAGTGCTCATGAGCACTACTCTGAATTTTTTCAAATTTTTTTCCAATGTGTGAACGGTGATAGGGAGCATGCCGAAAACTCGCGGTCCTGCTCATCATGGAAAAAGAGAGAAAGAAATCGTTACACTCAAGGCCAAAGAGAACATATCATTCATGAAGGCACGCTGGTGGGTATTATACATGCCAAAGATCGGCTTTGCCAAATAGGCGCGTTAGATGGCGGTACCAAAACAGCCTCCGATGGTTTAACGGCCCACCCACAGTGAGCCGTCGGTCAGGCCATCCGCCTCATTGGCGGCTGATGCCAGCCCTGCTTTGCCGTCCCGGAAAAAGGGGCCCGCAGAGCTGGTGTCGTCAAGCGTCTCGACCCTCGAGACGAGGCATTAGCGTGAAACTCTCGAAAGAGCCGACAGACCCCGACACCCAGCGTGACGGCTCAGCCAGCGCCTAAGGAGCGGCGCGATTCTGTAGACCGCCCCAAAAAAGACAAACCTCACGTCATGGCACGCGGAAAGGGCCCCGCGAGCTAATTTTCAGTTCTTCAAAACACCAATACAAACAGTGGTCTTATTATGCAAACACGAATACTAAAATGAATTCTCAGAGGACTTCTCCTTAACCTGGACGATATCAGAGATCTCCTACGTAGATACAATGGCTGAATTGTGCCTTCAAGAGACTCACTTGGTCCACACATACAAGCTTTCCTCGGCGACATGGCAAATCTCAAAAAGGTCGTGACGATGCTAATACCTCGCACGGTCGTGTATCAATCATAGTTGATAAGTGTGCAGCATGTCACCCTTTTGAACTACGGGTGCCTCTTGAGCCAGTGGCAGCACAAGCAATTTTGTACTACAAGTTAGTTACCATCTGCTAGGTATACCAGCGGCCTTGTCAAGAATTTAAGAAAAGACTATTTCTATAGCCTGGTCCTATTTCTATAGCCTATAGCCCTTCATACATATCTCATCGCACCGGTCATCCGCTTCAAGTTGCACGCGCACGTGCCCGGACCACCACTTTTCAAGCATCATTTTTTATTCGAGCATCAAGGGACTGGAACGGCCTTCCACACGCCATCGCAGCCATTACAAGCCCATCTGCCTTTACGGAAGCTGTTGTCACCCATATCTCAAAAATGAACACCTGTTTCTAATGTTTATTTTATTAACCACCCCTTACGTAATACCCCTCTAATGGGGTTTTTAAGGTAATAAAGTGAAGTGAAGTGAAGTGAAGTAGATCAGCTTCATCAAACCTACATAATCGTAGGCGATTTTAATGCCCACAGCATTCTCTGAGGAGATTCCCAGTGTGCCAAAAGAGGGCGACTCGTCGAAAATTTCCTTTTAAGCTCTGATGCATGCCTCGTTAATAAAACGAACCTATATATTTTAATTTCACGCGCAATTTGTACTTATCCATTGATCTTGCAATTAGCTCTGCCTCGCTAATTCCTGAATTGGAATCGAAAGTAATAAAAATTATTCTAGAATGGACCATTTCCCCATGGTGCTTAATCGAGTGGAGCAAGGTGCGTATGCACCACATACTCTTCGGTGGAAGATAACATCGACTGACTGGAAGTTTTTTAATGAATCAACATACTTATCGCGAGATTTTATGAATGATTTTAGTATAGATGCGACAGTAGCCTATTTTACCGCTTTTAACATTGACGCAACAGAAAAGTGCATTCCGCGAAGAAGTGGACGTTGCTTTAGAAGACGAGTTCCCTGGTGGAATGATGAGGGCGGAGGTGCGCGAGATAAAGAAATAAAGTGTGTTGAATACTGCGTTGGTGCTCAACTGAAGATAATCTGATTGAATTCAAACACGTGAAGTGAGGCAAGGGAATCTGAGGCAAGGAAACACTTTTCTCTGGTACAGCGTTAGCATATCCATCTCCACCCGGTTCTTGGTGCTGAACCCTTTTAAGAAACCAGTCGAGTTGTAGGATTCTTGAGTGATGTTGTATTGTATGCTATACGCGAAGAAATTCGCAGCACATCCTCTCGTCACAGCATACTTCTGTGACAGTGTTTTGTACAGCACATGCCTCCAAACCGTCGTGTTTGAAGGGTTGTGTTAAATCAGTAGTGCTTTTCTAAGATACTTTAGTACATCATATCCTTCCAAATTATCCCTTTTGTTCTCATGCACTTTTTTAGTAATTGCCGACATCTTATTACAAATGCACTTTACGCAATTTACAACGACGGTTTTTAAAGCCTCTTTATAGCCACATCACATCTAACTTTCGAAGTTTATCACTATATTTCGAACTCATTTAACACTAGCCCAGCGCCCTTTGGCCATACTTGGCCCTTGCACCACAAACCACCGCATATCATCCCTGTGAGACCTATTTCAGTGCTTTTGGGCTTTTCGAAGCACCTGCGTATATAGAGTATATGAAATCGATGTTTCGGTGGACTTTAGCCCTGTACTTACACAGTGTTGAGTTGATGGTATGGCTCATCCTGGTGGTATTGTGTCGCAATCGTGCATTGATAAAGTTTGTTTTGACATGTCTTGAAGCACATCTTGTTTAAGGATTGCTCAGAGTGCATACGGGAAGTTCGTGCGCATTTCTCTTTGGAGGTTGCCTTTCAACAACACCCTAAAGCAAAGAGTTATTCGTACCTTTTCTTTCTTGGTTTTTATTCTTTGTGTGGACTCTTACGTCTCGGTTGTGTTTGTGCCGACGCAGGGTACGGCAACATAGCGCCTCGCACCAACTGGGGAAAAATTGTGACCATCCTGTACGCCATCGTGGGCATCCCTCTGATGCTGCTCTACCTGACCAACATCGGCGACATTCTAGCCAAGGCGTTCCGATACGTGTACGGCAAGCTGTGCACGTGCAGGCCGAGCGGCACGCAGCGCAGGCGCCGTGTGCCCCTGCAAGCGAACCACCTGCAGCGCAACTCCGTGGCCGAGAACTACCGAGTGCACCACATTGTCTCGCACAATGCGCTCGACGGACAGGAAAAGCTGCGTGCCTGCGATGACCAGGTACCCAATCCTCAGAGAATCTTCTTCCCTGTGCAAGCACTGTTTCCCAGAACCGTCGAGGACGCTGTACCGCGATCGGTCTGAGGTGATCCCTACGTTTATTTATTCTCGTTGAATCAGTACACACCAGAAATATTAATATGTAGGTGCAGTGGGTTTATAAAACGAGTTCTGTTTTCTCTCGATTCTTCTTTCCAGCTTTGGTACTTGTTTCAAAACTACAGCGTTTGTCTGCAACTTTCATGATCACTCAACTTTTCTTTATTTTATTTCTTTGTGCGTCCTCGCAACAGGCTTACTGCACCTACACGAATTGGGGTTCTTTGCTGTTGCTTCAGAAATCCACAGGATGGGATAATGCTTTATAGTACAGAAGCATAACTGCGAGTCGGCCTAGTTGGAACAGATTCGTTTCCAGAAAAACTTCTTGTGCGCAAAATAAACCGACTAGGAAAAGGAGCAGCACAAGGACGAGTGCTCTCTAACAACTGCTTTTATTTTCGAAGAACAACCTTCTTAAATACCCACAGATCTGCGCGATCCAGTAAGCAGAACACGCAAATAGCGCATCTTTATTTATTTATTATTATTTATTTCAAGATAATATCAACCCTTTGACAGGGTTATTAAAGTAGTGGGTTACAGAAATAAGCAGTAATAATAGTAATTATCAGGGGCAGATATGCTAAACAAGTACAAATAAGAGGGAAAACATATACGTACAACAATAACTATGAATACGAGTATTGACAAGCATACCAATAGAAAAAACAAATAATCATATGGATAATACAAATAAATTACATCAAGCTGATGAGTACGTATTAAATGAGTTATGTAACATCTCAAGGAAATCATCAATTCTTTGCTGTTTGACTGCAAGTCGCTCAAGAGTATTCCATTCCCGAATGCATGAATGAATATGAATGAATGAATATATCTTTATTTCCAACAGATTGGGGGAGACAGGGAAGAAAAGCTGCAAGTGCAGCTTGAAAAAACACCCTGCCCCCTATGACCACTAGACATGGGCAGCGCGGAGCTGCCGCGTGTTTTTAACAATACAAAAATACACAGTTTTGCAAGAACGCATGAGAAGCGCTAAGTTAAAAGTGAGTAGTTGCGGGTAATGAAGTTGCAAAACGTTTCACATATGACAGATGAAAAAAAAAACATATACACATATATATGTAATTAAATGTGAACAAAAAGCTGTAAACTCATCTAATCTGCACTTCTGAAATAGCTGGCCATATAAACATTAATATTAGTCACACTGAATTACTTGAGAAAATTCTGATGGGGTAAGGGCGCATATATCAATGCCAGATTTGTTGTAAGCATTTAAAAGCCTTGGTACGTTGTTTTTTAGCATTTGTGAGCTGTAATTAGTCCTAATATGGTGCACAGTCCAGGGTTCTGTGTTTCTTGTGAAAAGTGAGATAAGAATAATAAGATGTGTTGTTGTTGCACGAATATTCTTAGAGTGTTAGATCATGTGTATGATGCACGTGCCTTGTTTGTTTAGTTTCGATATATCTTGTGTGGTCTATCTTAAAATAGTTGTGCCGTAGTATAAATAAGAACTTCAGGCGGTTAATTTTAGCTCGACTTTGGAGTGAGAGCAAACCAGCACGGCGTAGTAATTCTTTCGGGGAATCAAGGTGTCGATAGCGGTTGAAAATAAATGTAATCGTTTTGCGCTGCACGTTTTCAAGCATGCTGATACCGCTACTTCTGAAGGGGAACCAGATCGTATTGGCGTATTCTAGAATCGGTCGGACAAGTGTGGTGTACGCTGAAAGCTTAGTGTCACGGTTAGCGTGCCGCAGCGTCTGCTTAAGGAAAACGAATTTTTTCATTGCTTTCGCGCTTATAGCCTCCGCCTGAACAGCCCAACTGAGATCAGAAGTTATTATTACACCAATATATTTGTACTGGCTTACATTTCGGAGCGTGACGTTATGAAAACCATAAGGAAATGCCAAGCTTGTTTTCTTTTTTGTTATTGACATTGGAATTGTTTTGTCTGAATTAATCACCATTTGCCAGTTAGAGCACCAACTCACTACTTCATTCAGTGCAATGTTCAGCTCAATTTGGTCACCGTAGCTTTTAACGTCTTTATACAGTACGCGGTCGTCTGCGAATAACCTAATATTTGCGTTAATGTTGACTGCCAGGTAATTTATAAACAAGAAAAATAATGTCGGGGCCAAGACGGATCCCTGGGGCACACCGAATGTGACATTTATTATGTCAGAAAAGTGCTGACTGCATTGCACAAATTGTTGACGGCCGGACAAATAGCTTGATATCCATCGATTCATTGGCCCATCCCTAAGTTTGCGGACCAGCTGGAAAACTAGCGTTTCATGGGAAACCCGATCAAACGCCTTTGAAAAATCCATAAAGATTATGTCAATTTGGAAGTGTTCGTTAATGCCTTGGGCCAAGTCGTGCATTATCTCGACGAGTTGCGTTACGGTCGATAGGCCTCTCCGAAATCCGTGCTGGTTGGGGTGTAGCAGATCATTGTCTTCGACAAACTGTGATGAACTTGAGGATAATATGCTCGATTATTTTACAGCTCGTACACGTCAAGGAAATGGGCCTGTAGTTTGATGGGATCGTCTTGTCACCGGATTTATGCACGGGGATTATTTTTGCGATTTTCCATTCAAAAGTAATCTTTGAATCCTGGATAGATCTTGTGAATATTAAGCGTAGATACTTACTAACTGTTTCTGCATACCGTTTGAGAAAAGCGTCCGGTATCCGGTCTGGTCCACAGCTCTTTTTTTCATCAAGGTTTACTAGCAGACACAGTATACCGCTGTCGGTTATTTCTGGTATTTATAGTAATTTTTTTTGTAGATGGGATAATCGGGGAATGTTGCACTAGGCCATTATCGATTGTAAAAATTGACTGGAAGTAGCGATTGAATTGATCCGCCTTATCTTTTGTTTCTATTGAAGGAGAAGCCTTTCTATCGCTATGTTTATCATTTACGTAACGCGAAAATTTTGCTGGTGACGCTTTCATGAACTTGGATAGAGTGGTACCATAGTAGTGCATTTTGTAAACGCGTATCTTGCTGTTCAATTTTCTAGATAATTCGAAAATCTGAGCGGTGAAATTACTGGCTTAACCAGACATCCTAGCTTTCCTCAGCCTACTAATTTTACGTTTAGCGCGAATTATCTCGCGGGTGATCCATGGATTATACTTTCTTGTAAGTTTGCGTTCTAGTGGGACAAACCTTTGAATACAATGCATGACGTGTGCTTGGAATTGCAACCATATATGCTCTATCGATGAGTTTTATAACAACACTTGAGATAAAATGCCTCGGATGAGGCGCTATGCGGTCAAAATAATAACAGCAAAACGCATAAAACAAGCGCTTAAGATGAAAACGCGTTAAAGATATGGTGACAGGAGCGAATTCTCTTTATCTAACAATGAAACAAAAGGATGACTGATGTATTTTTCCTTTAGTCTTGCAATCCAGTGAGCTTCCACAATAATTTCATTCACGGTTTGATTTCTATGCCTAAATAATATGTCGGTGTTTATAAGACAAGGTGAGCAAGCATGTTCTTGACATTGCATTGCCAAATCCGTACTAGGGCGTCCTTTCAGACTAGACAAGTGTTCCCTTAGTCTCGTGTTAACGCATCTCGCAGTCAGTCTTACGTACACATGACCACACGTCATAGGAATCTGATACTCAACGTTCTTCGCGCAATAGAGAAATTGGTTTTTACTCAGATGTTTATTACTCAATTGTTTCTTTGCATCATCCTTACTTTCGAACTTACTTTTTACCCTAGAACACACGCTATCTATTTTGCTTTTAGCCGAAAACACCACTTTTACTTCGTGACTCCCGGCCACCTTTTTGAGTCTCTGTGAAAGGCCGTGCACATGCCGAATCACTGAAACCTTGGAAGCTAAATCTTGCTGCCTTTGATTCATTGCGCATAGTTCTTTTTCCTGTTTAAGGTTTTTCATTAGTCTAGCACATGACGCCCGCATAACAGCGAGCGGGTACCAAGCCTTTCTCAACCAATCAACTCGTTCAAGAAATGCAATGTTTACAGTGTGGTAACATGACTTCAACAACGCTGACCGGAAACATGAAATGACTATACCATTCTTCACAAGACTGGAATGGTTTGAGGCATAGTTCATTAGCAGTTTTCCAGCTCGGGGCGAGTATTACCAACACACTTGTTCTAGTAGAAATTCTAACTTGACATCAAGAAACGGTAGCTTATTATCTACCGGTACTTTCGAAGTAAATGTCAAGTTCTTGCTCAGAGAATTAAAGGCTTCTACTACCCTTTTCCTAAACGCATCCTTGTCTACATGACAGCCGAAAATCAAGTAGTCATCTACATATCTGTATATCCTAATACTACACTTTTGAAATCTTTTGCCAGCCCTCAGTCTATGCTTCCCAGAAAAATGCTACAAAGGATGGGAGCTACCTTTGACCCGATGCGCAATCCCCTTGCCTGCATATACCTTTCGTCACAGTATCCCCCTACGTGTGTATTCGCTAAATAAAAATGCAGAATTTCAAGAAATGATTCGCCAGCCACCCCGCACGTGTTACGGAATGACACATCGCCATTCTCATTTGTTGCGCAATCCTTGACCCGACACATTAGGGGCCCATGCGGCAAGGGATAGCAGAGATCTTAAATATCTATGCTGAATCCCCAGCTGCAACTTGTACTATCTGATGCCAGAAAATTCACACTGCCTTCACAGTTTTTCAGTAAATACGGATCCTGTACTTCTAAGGAATTAAACATTTTCTGCAGGAACCCCACGACCAGAGCCGGCCAACAGCGCCGCTCGGACACAATCGGCTTAAACGGAATTCCTTGCTTGTGTGTTTTTGCAGTAAAAAATATATACAATATCATCAGTTTTGAGTTCATTACATGTGACGCGAGCTTTTCCTCGTTACAATTTTTCAAGAACTTCATCACCTCCTTCTTTACTTTTTCTACATTCACATCACATTTCCTAAAGCACTTATTCACCGCTAGGAAAGCAAATAATCATTTGCTACAACCAGAAAGCCTCCCTTCTCACGTTGAACCACATGCAGATTGTTCTCAGCCAAATACTTAGCAGTCCTATCAACATTAGGTCTGGATCTATCGCTTGGCCACCACGTTCACACAATCCACCACCTTTCAATAGATTAGGCGCCAAAAGTGACAGCACACAAAAAGAACACTTTTGGCGCCTAATCTATTGAAAGCTATGCACCAACTAGCCCCACAACGTGTTTTACTGCAATCCACCACCACATAGTTATTTTTCTTACTCTGGCACACTCCTGGCAATGCCCATTGTAAGTGCTAACCTGTCGACAACGCCGATGCTTGGCTCTACGCAGAACTTTGGCTTGAGTACCTCTTGGTGCCGCTCTTTCACTTAGTATTAGAAGGCGTCCCTCTGGCAGTTCCCATTTCTTCTTCGGCAATCTCCGATGCACATCGTTCCACGTAGCCTCAGTCAATATTTGCCTGCCTGCACCAGTCCCGAAAAGCCTTCACGTTTAAAGGACCATCGCAAGCGGACAAACAGGCATCCTTTAGACATTCTTTGAAATATTTTGATAATTCATATTGATAATTTGATAATTGATAATTGATTTGATAATTCCTTGAAATAATAGTACATGGTTTATTTTGTTGCATAATTGAAGACGTACGTGTAGTTGCCCAAATGTTTTTGTAATCACAAATTCTCCTCCCCTCTTGACTATTCTCATCAGGGCTTGATGGGGCAAAAGTAGTGCTGGCACCATAGAGAAGTTCTATGCTTCGCAGAGTTATCCCATTGATTTAGCGCATATGGCGCCCTAAAAAGAGCCTTACAAGGTAACTCAAAGTTACCGCTCATTCCGACTCCATGTGCCGGCAACGCCTTGTTTTCAATCTCATGAGGCCCAACCCCATGGGTCAGAAAAACACCGTACACGTGCCATGTTCCAGAGCTATCATTGTAGATACTACATAGTACCCTGCTCTTTCCTTCCTGTAAATGGGTTGACTTCGCATCTGGTTATTTAATTTCATTTATCATGCATATAAACACTGTGAAGGTTTTTTGAGCCTGAATGTTCAGAAAGTAGATATCGCATCAAAACCTATGTGCACCCCTTTCGGGGCACAGGACCCACCGTGGTTGCTCAGTGGCTATGGTGTTGGGCTGCTGAGCACGAGGTCGCGGGATCGAATCCCAGCCACGGCGGCCGCATTTCGATGGGGGCGCAATGCGAAAACACCCGTGTACTTAGATTTATATGCACGTTAAAGAACCCGAGGTGGTCGAAATTTCCGGAGTCCTCCACTACGGCGTGCCTCATAATCAGCAAGTGGTTTTGGCACGTAAAACCCCATAATTTAATTTTTTTTTTCGGGGCACAGGGGGCCTCTCGTTACAAGAACAGCGAACATGTGTTTTAAAAGGTAGACGTTATAGGAAAAAGTGACCGCCGTATACTAGCGAAATATATCATGCAACATATTGGGACCTAACGCGATTTATAATATCTGTGACCGAAATCAGCGTTTAAAAGACAACAAATTAGCTAATTTTGACACTAGTAAACTTCTTGCTTTTTTAATTTATTTTGCGAACGCAAATGAAATCATTTCTTTTTCGTAAATAGGGTGCGTTTTGGGAGGTATAATTTCGTGCTGCAATACAAACCTTGTGGCTAATAAGAATTCCGAGGCCTTTACCGCTGGTAGTAGAATGTTGGCTCTTTGATGAAAGATAAACAATTGCCTCGAAGCGGAACAAGAGTCTCAGCCGAGTGTGGCGCGTGCGGACACGGAATGCCCCCACGCAGCGACCCTAGCAGCAGCTTCTGTCCCTGACTGCGGGCGGAGGTTCGGGACCATAAAAGCATTGAAGGACTCTGGTAATACCCTTCACGGAATTGGCGAACTGCAAAAAGTGGCTATCTCCAAAGATGATGTGGAAAAATGTCGCCGTGTACCCGCAAAGAATGCCAGTTCAATAACAAACATTGTAGTGCAATTCAGGAGCCGTTCTAAGCGTGATTCGATGCTTCAGAACGCAAAGAAGACGCGCATCTCAACACATGATCTTGGTCACTCATCGAATACGCCTGTGTTCATCAATGAACATTTATGCCCAGCAGTAAAGCAACTTCTTTACATGGCAATAGCTAAAAGAAAATGGTGAGCTGGAAGTTCGAGTGGACGAATGATGGATGAATTCTTGCACAGAAAGGTATAAACGCGCATGTACTGGATATTCTGATACATGCGACGTTGAAAAGAGCGCCTAGAGGCGCTGTGCACGTTACGGTACGGTTTTTCTTTCAACGGCCATATCACCTTGGGACGTCGGTAAATTTGTAGGAAGTCGGTATCACGACAAATTGGTGCTGCCTTCATCTAGCCATTCTTTCAGCACGACACAAGCAAGATAAACAGCTTTTTTTAAAACGTTTGCTTTTCTTTTTGACCTAATCATGATTACGGAGACTTGGTATACTCTAAATGACTAGATTTACAAGCGAGTAGGTTATAATACTTTCTTAATGGAATAAAGGTCTCGCAGTGCTAGTAAAAAGCAGCATAGACTCTCGTATACTGCCAGAATTTTCTGGCAGAATGTCAGTGCTGATGTTGAATGCTTAACACTTATTTCACGTGATAATTTATTTATTTATTTATTTATTTATTTATTTATTTATTTATTTATTCAGTACCCACCGGCGCCAAAAGGCATTACAGTGGGGGGGAAGGTTTTACAAAACAGTTACAAACTTTCACAAAATATTTTTTTACCCGACGTGAGAAAGAACAACAACAGAAGTTTCAGCATTTTCAAAACACGGTAAGTTATACATGGGCAATTCAATCTAAAGATAAAAGAATCAGGCTCATACCTCCGTGTGCGGTAAACTTGCCCCGCGGTCTTTCCCGTGCAGAGGAGGTTGCGCTTCGGAGGATCCGGATCGGGGTTGCGCTCACTCCTGCCGTGACTAGGAAGTGGCCGCACTTTCGCCCGTTATATCCTCGTCCTGAGTGTCCACTCTGCAAGTCGCGAAATGCTGAATCCACCACCTGCTGTGGGTTTCCCCTGCACTGAAACCGACGAGGCTCCGGCACCTCGCAGCAGCGGGACTCTCGCCGCATAATCCGAGCGATTACACTGCTTGGACGCAGGGACCGCATTATCGATCCCTCTTGGACTTCATTAGGGCAGCAAATCTTTTTTCATTCATTTAATCCTCCCTATTCACCCCCATCCCTAACCCGTGTATGCCCTGAGCCATTTACCCTCGCATTAAAAAAAAAGAATCGGGCTAATTGAGGCACTTCAACAGGGCAAAAAATACATCATTTCACACGACGTTGATGACACTGGCAGCTAACCTATTCTATTCTTCTATAGTTTTCGGAAAAAAATGTTTTCTTATGCAGTTCTGTCTTGTATGGAACTTCTCGTACCTTTAGCGCATGATCCACGCGTTGTTATTGGTAATGAGGCGGAATTATATATTTGTCGCTTTCTGTACCAATCGTACCATAGAATATGAAATCGAAAAGCTTCAGTCGCAGCCTTCTGCGTCGTACCTCCAAGGTATCCCATTTAAACTCTTCCTTAGCACTCGTAACGCTGAAATTAACTTTGTATCGACCTGACACGTACCGCACACCTAGATTCTGTACCCTCTCAAGTTTATCAATGTCACATGCCGTCGGAGGGTCCCACACTACACAGGCGTACTCAAGGACGGACCTTACGTACGTCTTGTATAGCAGCTCTCGTGTAGACGTGCTGAATGCTCAGGAGTTCCTACGACCTAACAGAAGAAGACCTAACATTTTCCTTGCCTTAGCGGTTACATCGCTAACCTGATTCTGCCATGATAATTCTGGCGTGTACCAAGCACCTATGTATTTACACTGTGTTCCTTTAGCTAATAAATTGTTATTCAAGGTGTAAGGGAAACTTATCGAGTTCTTCTTTCGAGTGAATGTCATGTTCACTGTTTTGGTTAGGTTTATCTGCATGCGCCACTTAGTGCACCATTCACTAATTAGATTGAGGTCTTCCTGAATCAGACTGGCATCATCCATGTTGATAGTCACCCTATATAACAAGCAGTCATCTGCAAACAGCCTTAGCTGCGATGTAAGACCTTCGCCAATATCATTTATATACAATAAAAAAAGTAAAGGCCCCAGGACAGTGCCCTGGGGTACACCGGATGTAACTTCTTGCGGGTGCAACTGAACCCCGTTTGCAACCACGACCTGCCGGCGCAGGGTAAGCTATTCTTTAACCCATGCGACAACCTGCGGGTGAATTTTATATTTATGAATTTTTTCGATGAGCAATAAATGGGGTACCGTGTTGAAAGCCTTTCTGAAATCGAGCAAGATACATTCAACTGAAAGTCGTTTATCCAAAGCGGAAGCAATATTATTTGTGAATTCTAACGACTGTATAATACAAGAAAACCCCTTACGAAATCCGTATTGGGAGGAAGTAACCACAGAATTAGTATTGAAATGAGCTACAATGCTCTAGTATTTTACATGCGATGGATGTCAATGATATTGGACGATAGCTTGAAACGTCGCTTCAAGGGCCAGACTTATGAACAGGGACCACAACACCTGTTTTCCAGTCATCAGGCAGGGAGGCTTTGAGCAGCAACTTGTCAAAAATTTATTTCAAGTACTTAGAAAGCGGTTCAGCGCATGATTTGAACAGGAGGTTTGGTAAGTGATCGGCACCACAGGCTTTAGATGTGTGGAGCCCTCGAAGCAACGATTCGATGCCGCGCATGCTGATTACAACATCATTCATGTCACTTGTCGTTTCGAGCAGCGTTAGCTCGTCCGCAGAAAGCATTGTTGCAGGTGTGAAAACGGAACAGAAGAAGGCGTTGAAGCATTCTGTTTTGTCAGTGTCCTCATGAACTGTGACATCACCGGACACGTGAGGGGGAATATTTACTACGTCCTTTCCGTTCTTTTTCACGGTTCTCCAAAATTCTTTTGGTTGATCTTTTAATCGTGATTGAATAGTTTTCGAATAACTGTGTTTAGCAGTGCATGTTGCTACTTAAAGGGACACTAAAGCGAAACAATAAATCAGTTTAGACAAATGAAGCATTGTTTGAGCACCCTGCAGGCAGTCATTTCAAAAAAATAGTTTGATTATTAGATAATAAAATGAAGGTCCAAGTATCAGCATTTGAATTTCGCGCCGAAACCCCAGCGCCTGTACGTCAGCGTGACGTCAGGGATTCCAAAGTTCGCCGCGTTGGCTAAATGAAAATTTTCGAAACTTGTCGTGTTTAATATTTGGTTCCTTTAGAACACAATGTAGCCAACCTGTACTGCTACATATAATTAGTAGGCCCTAGAAGATGCCATGAATATCCAAGACGTCACAGCGCCCAGGTGCGGGAACTTAAGTAGGCGTCGTCACCTGTATTACTTTGTTGCGCTTTTTCGGGCTTACCAAACGTCTTATCGTCGTAAGAGTGGTGTTTTTGGTGTTGTAGAACGATAATTTACTCATGCAGGAGAAATCATTTTTCACTTTAGTGTCCCTTTAACTTCTCGAGTTATTTCTTTCAGTTTTTCCTCTGTTTCTCTTGATGGTGTTCTGCAAAAGGCGCGATAAATTATCTGCCTTTTTTGTGCGAGTTGACGCAACCTATTCGTAAACCAAGGTCTGTTTTTACTCCTTCCCGTCGTCAGTACCCAAGATGGGACGAACCGCTCATGCAGTTCCAGTATCTTTTGCTTCAATAACCGCCACAACTGTTCCACATTCCTACAGTCGGCTTCTGTTTCAAACACAATAATATAGGCGTCTAACGCTTGATTAATGCAATCTAGATCTGCTTTTTTATAATTGTGCACTCTTCTGTTAACATGGGTTGTGGTTTTAACATAGGCTAGTGACATCGTCGACACGACAGCGTGGTGGTCACTTATACCAGGAATCACGAGTGTTGAATGCACAAGATCAGGTCAATTCGTTAGCAGCAAGTCCAGAATATTGTTTCCCCGCGTTGGTGAGAAGACTAGCTGGTGCAGTGCATACAGATTCACCATAATCATCCTCTCTCTATTGTTTAGTGCAGTAGCTGTGATAGTAGTCGATGTATGCCATTTAATGTCCGGCAAATTGAAGTCTCCCTCAATTTCCATGGTATCCGTATGCACTCCATCAATTATGCCTCTAAAACAGGTGAGAACGTCTGGTGATACATATGGAGGACGATAAAAGCTACATACTGTAATGATCATACGATTCGGAAGTGATTTGGAAGTTCTAGTTTGCACAATGTGGCTTCACATATGCCAACATCCACTTGAATCTGAGAATACCTAATGCTGTTATCTATGAGTATAAATACACCTCCTCCATGACAATTTCTGTCCTTTCTGTAGCAGGTGTATCCTGCTGGAAATACCACCTGATCACTAATGTTTGGTTCTAACCAGGATTCTGTGCCAAGAATGACTGAAGGCTTTACTGCGTCTATGAGTGCACAAAATGAATCTTTTTTTTATTTTTTATACTCCTACAGTTCAGTAAAAGAAAAGTAAGGTTAACAGGGCTAGACTGTTATCGTCACCTCTGTGAGGTTGCCTGCATTGTTAAATCATCGCAAACAAACTTCTGCCCATTCAAAAGTAGGTAATCATACCTAAGGGTAGCCTTAACGGCGTCCCGTTTATGTACCTTTGCATAGTCCCATAAAATGTTTCTTTCGCATTGCTTCCGAAAACTCTTCAGAAATAGCAATTGCACTACCCTTCAACTTTTTTGCGTTACTTAGCACGCGCGGTTTTTCTTTAAACGAGGCAAATTTAGCAATAATAGGTCTACTCTTCCCAGCGTGAAAGCGTCCCAACCAGTGAGCTCTTTTTATTTCAACAGTAGAAATTCCGAACTTCGAAGAACATATATCCAAGACCTGTTTCTCAGAGTCGACATTTGTCTCGTTAGTCTGCTGGTCGGGTATGCCATGAAAAATTAGGTTGCCCCTTCTACTGCGGTTCTCAGGATCGTGAACCTTTGACGTTAAATACCTCAAAGCTCGACCCTGAGTCTCGTATTGTTGGGTGCACTCCGTCGTGGACGATTTTATTTCATCAAGTTTGGCTAACATTCCTTCAAGAGATTTGATACGACCACCTAGTTAGTCTATAGTGAGCCTATTTGCAACCTTTACAGATTCAATACTGTTTAATTTCTCCTTTATCGTATTCTGGCCTGCCAAGAGCTGCTGCAAGGTCCCCTCAGGGTAAGGTCCGCGATTCAGTTCAACATCGCCACATAATATCAAAAGCAGCAAATAAAACGAGAAGCGGCGAAACAGGCGAAACTGTTCCCTTGAACGGTGTTGCGTATATGAGTGCGACAGAACAGAGTGAAAGAATTTCTGGGGTGAAACCGGCAAGCTAAACAACGGAAAAAAATAACAGGATTCCTTATTACCACCCTGCATAAGCAGTAGAGACATCGTGAAGTGCACTGTTACCGCCATGCCGGTTTCACGCCCCGTCGATGCACTGAAGAGAGCTGCTTTATGAAGCAGACTGATACCGTCCAGCCGGTAATCACTCAATTGGTTGTTGGCAAGAATCGCACATGCGCCGAAATCCGGATCGTCAGCCGATGTCATCCCGCTGTCGTCATCAAGTGCCATATCAGATTCAAGGGTTGTCGGCGCTCGTAGTCCTTGCGAAATGGCTCCTTCCAACGTTGGAAGGGACGCCGTTTATTCTGTCGTGTACAGAACACATGATTAACCTGTAAATAGTTTCTTTAGTAGTCTTGAAAAACTATTAAAATATGTAAATGGCAACTTCAAACTAATTCTTGGCTGTGACCTTAACATCAACATATTGGAGTCGTCTACTGTTGCAGGGGCGTTTGTAGCTGCAGTTGAGTCAAGTGGTTATGAGATAGTAACAGAAACTCCCACACATGTCACACCTGATTCGGCAACGTTAGTTTATTGCTAACACAAACAAGGATAATGTAGAGGCAGGTGTAGCATGCTGGGACATTGGGGACCACTTGACACTTTATTTTTTTTTACGGTCCGTGCTATCAAAAGATCCGTGGAATTATCGACTCTATAACTATATAACACTCTATAACATCACTGCTCTTGCCTTAACTGCATTTAACACAAGCCTTTCTCAAACAGATTGGAGTGTAGTCTATCTTTGAGAAACCGCAGATTCAGCCTATGAAACATTCATTGCTATCTTTAAACAAATCTATTTTGAACATTTTGAAAAAAAAAAGTTCTTGAAGAAACTGTAAAAGTCGAGAGCCATGGATAAATCACGGATGTTTAAAAATGATAAAAAACTTTTTAGTAAGTTCTGAAAAACAAAAGACATTTCATACCTAAAAACATTTAAACACTACCGCAATAAGGTTAATGCATTTATCTGGAAATAAGAATGAAATTACTTGAGTGAACAATTTCGTGCGGACTGCTGCAATGGGAATGAAGAGCTCTGGTGGCAACTTAACGCTTTGCTTCACGGGAAACCTTATTCTCCAGGAATTACTGAAATGAACATAGATGCTCGCGTGTTTAACATTGAGACCTTGCAGAATAAGCCAATCATTTTCTCATAAATGTTGCACAGCCAACGCAAAAAGTGCAGTCATCTGTAACTCATGCAGTGACTAAACAAACAAAGAACGTCTTTTCCGAATCATCCAAGAAGTAGCTTTGGCTTTTTCTGCGCTAAAGAGCAGCAGCACGCGCGACAGAGACGGCATTCAGATGTCTGTGATCGAACATGCAACACATATTGTGCTCTCTCAGATTTATAACTTGTCTTTATCGGCAGGCTGTTTCCCAAAACAAATGGTCTTGTCCGTTGTCACAGTGCTGTATAAAAAAGTGGACAAAAAGGAAATCGCAGACCATCGACCTATTTTTATGCTACCCATATTTTCAAAGGACCTGGGAAAAATTATCTTTAGGAGACTCATGAATTTTTGTAATAAATTTGCTGTAATATCTACATTATAATGTGATTTTATGAAGGGCAGATCGACTGAGACTGCTTTACTAACCCAGAAACAACTAATCCTAAAATCTTTTGAAAAACAAAGAATTGTGCAGTGGAGTCTTCATGCATTTTCCAAGGCCTTCGATCATCTCTCTCATTACACATTAATTGAAAGGCTAGAATTGTACGGCATTCGCCGCATCCCACTTTTGCTCTTCAAGTCGTACCTTAAGTACCGCTTCCAGTATGTAAAAAATTAAGGATTCCCTTTCTTCTATCAAGGCAATAACAACTCTGTTTCCACAAGGTAGCATTTTAGCACCGTTGCTTTTTAACTTATATATGAATGACATTGTCAAAATCAGTGATAAACCTAAATACGTAATGTACGCAGGCGACACTAGCATTTTCTTTACCGCTAACGATGTGGATGCCTTAACTACACCTATATTACTGCGTTAGAACGGGTTAATGCATGGAATGAACGAAATTCATTATTCATCAATACAACAAGAACAAAAGCTGTAATTCTTCACTCGCGGAAGCAGATTGCTTCTCCAGGAAACAGATTACATTTAGGTAGCGCAGCAATTGAAATTGTAGAGACCGCTAAAACTCTAGGAGTATTCTTTAATTGCAATATACCATTGGAACCTCAAGTTAATAATTTAATCACTAATGTTTCAATATGTGTAGGTATACTTACAAGAATGTGTTCCCTTCTTCCAGTTTGTTACATCTTTTTTTCTGTCACATATCAATTTTTGTTACCTGGTATGGGGAAGCACAACGACAACCAACATTAATAAGATATAGAGACTTCAAAAAAAATGTGATCACGTATGTCGCTAATGTCAATTATTATTCACACACCAGTGAGTTGTTTAAACGAATTAACATTGTCCCAATTCACAAACTCTACGAGTATTACCTAGCAATAAGGTATAAGCAATCGCTGTTCAATAACAATCGTGCGTTGTTGAATATCTTTGGTCTGCCAACATATGTTATACCATACCCTACTCCTCCAAACAACATCGGACCATTCCATTCGGTAAAGCACACTTTGAGCGACAAATGCTACGGCTCACTGTTCCTGTGTTATTAAATAAATTACTCCAAAAGAAGGTCACAATTCATGAATGCAGTCCGCCTATTATTGGGGAAGCTATTTTATTGTGAAAAGACATGCAATGTTAATTTAGGCGTTAAGAAAAGTGCATATTGTAGTTTCTGTTTATCGCAGTGTTGTATATTGTAGCGTGTGTATTGGTGTCCATGTATATAATGGCTTGTATTGTGTGGAACCTTTTCATGCTTTGTTACCTTCAATGAACTCGTCCTTATGTCCTCGTTGTTGTCCATGCATCAGGGAGGCTCGGGTTCTCCTCAAGAGACAAACGCGGCTTTTCTCCTCGACCTACCCTCATCCTTGAGATGAAAAATAAATTTGAATTTGAATTCCGAAATCGTTACAGGGGTTGACAAATGGGTTCGTTTCGAAACGGGAGAAACCAAAGAGCAATCCGAACAGTGGATGCATTCTAATTCTTCGAAAGCAAAAAAGTTTAAGCTGACCTTATATTTTATTAGTGTCATCGCGTTTAACAAAAAAAGTTGGAATCTAGTGATTGTACTTAGCAGAGGTGTAGTTTTGTTTTAAAATGTGGGAAGCCAGTGTTTATTGAAAATTTATCAAAATTTCAATATTTTAGGAGCAAAGATGCCATGTTTACAACCCCGTAACTCAGCAATGAATAAGAATATCACAATTATGTCAATTGCATGTACATATACATCTAAAGCGAACAGAATTTGTGTACTATCCGACCCTGTGAAATATAGCGCTAATTCGTGAGTGGGATTTTTCCAATACCTTTGTAAGTGATGTAGCAAATTCACGTTATCTCTAAACTTATCTACAAATTTTATCCGCTTTAAATTCTCCAGCGGACACACTTTACAAAACTGCGGTATTAGTTTTTGATACATAGATAGCAATGTGTTGATGCTTTTTCTTATTTGTTTTTGTTTATTTACGTTTTATTTTATTATACAGTCCTACGTTCGCTCAGAGAGCATCAGATTGGGGGGGGATAATGCAAATGTATACCAGTGGTAATTACGGTTATATAACAAAAAACACGGTGACGATATTGCAGTGCAGGCACCATAACTATCAAGCAAAAAGGAAAACGACCGAAAAAAAGACTATATGTACATATATACGTCCATACACATGCATGGGCATACATAAATATATAAACGCATATACACACATATTCACTCTCACAAATACATATAGTAGGCGAGCAAACGCGAATAACCACATCAAAACACACAAACTGATCGCATGTCAAGCAGTTCATTGAAAAAGGCTGAACTTGGTGTTTTAGAAACGGTGTCCTCAGGCAGAGCATTCCATTCATTGATCGTTTTTGGAGATAAAGAATACTTTAACTAGTTCGTTTTTGACTTCATTGGCCTTACTTTTAATATATGTTCACCGCGATGGGATATGTAATGCGGGTTAAGCATGTATTTTCATTTATTAACGCCAGCATTGTTACAAAAGATCTTATGAAAAAATTTGAGACGCAAGCAACGCCGGAGTTCGGCAACGTAGAAAGTGCTCAGTGCTTTTTTTTCCTTTCTGTGACGCAGTGCTAAGGCGTGTCGCTCGGTTTTGCACGCGCTCTAACATCTATTTAAGGTTGTCGTGATAAGCGTCCCATATCGTGCACGCGTACTGAAGAATACGCCTTACGTATGTACGTATGTCGTGTATAATAACTTATTGGTTGCCAGAAGACAGGGGTGAAAATTTCGAGCCAAAAACATTAGTGTGTTAATCACTTTCGCGGCAATCTCGGCAATGTGATCCTGCCAAGTAAGATCGCTTGAGAAGTGAAGGCCGAGGTGCTTGACCCCTGTTGCGCTCGAAATTGTCGAATTATTCAGCCTGTGAGAGTGACAAACGTCAGTTTTTTTCCTAGGAAAACACACGTAGTTACATTTTGATTCATTTAGTGTCAAGCACCAAGTGGCACACCAGTTCGAAATTTTATTAAGGTCCTCTCGAAGGATTTTGCGATCGCTTGGATTGTTTATCGAGCGGTAAACAACGCTTTCATCTGCGTACAATCGCAGGTTCGACTGAATGTTTTTAGCAATATCGTTAATAAAAATCGCAAATAACGGGCTCAGAACAGGCCCCTGCGGTACTCCGGACGTGACTGGAACAGCTGATGAGCAACATCCATTTACCACTGTTATCTGTCTGCGATTTACGAAGTAGTTACGAAGTTCGTGCGTTTACGAAGTAGGTCAGTTCATTAGGTCAGCGGGAATTTTTAAATGCTGAAGTTTGTGTCTTATACAATCGCGTAGTACCTGATCAAATACTTTTTTGAAATTTAAAAACAAAGTCAACGCTAGTACCGTGATCAATGCAGATGTTATCTCAAAAGAAAATTCCGTTAACAGTGTGTCACAATAAAATCCGGCGCGAACGCCATGCTGTTCTGCGTAAAAAAAAGTTTTTCGAATTCAGGTGCCTTATTAGGTTCCTGTACACGATGTGTTCCATAATTTTCGAAGCGCCAAATAGGAGAGAAACTTGCCTATATTGTTCCTAGTTATTTTTTTTCTTATGGACAGGAACCACATGAGCAAATTTCCATTCGTGCGGCACGATTCCTTCAGATAATGACGTCATATAGATTGTGGGAAGAGGGTTGCTAAGAGAACTAGCACATTCTTTCAGCACGCGATTGGAGATGCCGTGAGGACCTGTCGCTTTGTTTGTGTCTAGGCTGGTAAAGATTTGAAAAATACCATGAATTGATAAAGTGATATCGGGAATTTCCTGAAGAACTGAGGCGCATGCCAGTAAAATAATATTGTTAATCGCTGAATTAGCAGAAAAGGCGGACCTGGAATGGTCGTACAAAGCAGTGGCTTTCAATTCAGCATTTGTTATCGTTCCGTTGTCAGCCTTGATGCATTGTATGCTAATTTTCTCTTTCCTGATTTTTTTGGCAAGCTTCCATATAATTTTGTCATTGTTTCGAATCTTTGCATCTAAAGTACTGAAAAAAATGACGCTTCGCTTCACTAATTTTGATTTATAAATTTGCTGGACTGAAAGTAATTTTTAAGAAAGAACTGGCATTTTGCTTTTCCTGAGGTTCTGAAAAAGACTGCCTGTTCTTCTAAGGAGTTGGTGGATTTCGGTGGTGATCCATGGCTTATTTTTCCGACGTTTGGAAGGTAGAAATTTTGATGGTATGTGCTCCGAAATTAGTGCAAGTATTTTATCTTTGAGTACGCTCTAACCAATGTTAACATATTTTCTAAAAAAACCTCTGAGAAAGCTGCAATAAAATCAGTTAATTCACTGTTCATTGCCTGGTAGTTTCCCTGATCGTAATAGTATATTGACACGTGTACTTATCTTTATCGGGCAACCACGTTTCGCCGCCTAACAAATGTAATCGCACAGCATGGGACGCGCCTGCATGTATCCGAAGGTTCTGGAAAGTTATCGATGCTTCTATCCGCTGTCTGTTGTCGCCGAGACTTATGTTATCTGATTTCATCACCTGACGCGAATGGTGTAGAACTTTGTGGAAGGCACGCGGGTCCGAACGATTAGTCTGGAACATTCGACGACTGCTCTATAAAAGCCGACGCGCTTGACCCGCAGATCAGATTTACGACGATCGCCGACTGTGTTCGCCGCTCTCGTTGTGCTTTAAGTGTAGCCTGTTTTGTGGGCACAGGTTCGCCCAATAAAAGCTAGTTTTTGCCTTTCACAGTATTGCTACTGTGTTCTTTGACGTCACGACCACGTGACATCTGGCGGAGGTGCTTTACGTCCATGTACCGGACGCCCCCGACAAGCCGTAATCCAAGCCCAGACCGCAAAGACAACACCAGCGCCGTCCCGGAACATCGAGCAAGCCGCCGTCTTCAACAGCTGCCCCGGAGCATGGACTTCTACCTGAGAAGACCAAGAAGATTGTGGCCAAGGAAACCCCAATGGCAGCCCCAGCGTCCCCCATCGTGCTGCAGCAGCCCAGGGAGCCTCCAACGTTCCGCGGTTCAACATTCGAAGACCCGGAATCATGGCTGGAAACCTACGAACGGATCGCGACATTCAACAACTGGGACCCCGACGACAAGCTGCGGCATGTCTACTTCGCCTTAGAAGACGCCGCCAGAACTTGGTTTGAGAACAGGGAGTCGACCTTGACAACGTGGGACCTGTTCCGTAGCGCCTTCCTGCGCACCTTTACAAGTGTCGTGCGCAAGGAAAGGGCCGAAGCTATGCTGGACGCCCGAGTGCAGCTACCAAATGAGAACGTTGCCATCTTTACGGAAGAAATGAGCCGTCTGTTCCGCCACGCCGACCCGGATATGGCCGAGGAAAAGAAAGTACGCCTACTCATGCGTGGTGTGAAGGAAGAACTTTTCGGCGCAATGGTACGAAGCCCACCGACGACCGTAGCAGAGCTCCTTCGCGAGGCCACCGGCATTGAGAAGACAGTCGAAATGCGGAACCGGCAATTCAACCGCCGCACAAGCTCTACCCACTACGCAGGAATTCAATCACTGGCCACCGACGATCTGCGCGAGACCATCAGGGCCATTGTGCGCGAAGAACTGCGCAAGGTCTTGCCTTCGTCGCAGCCTCAAGTGGCCTCTATCGCCGACATCGTGAAAGAAGAGGTGCACCGATCCCTTGGATTTCCTGAGGTGCAACCAGAACCACCGCAGCCGGAAGCAATGACCTACGCCGCCGCCGTCGCCCGCCGTCAAGGCCCCCCTGCGCGACCGCGCCAAGGTCCTGCAACACCGCAACTCCGTCGTCCGCCGCCGCCGCCGCCAGCGCGCCCACCCGTCGCCCAGCGCACCTATGCGAGGAAGACGGACATTTGGCGAGCCCCCGACCACCGCCCGCTCTGCTATCACTGCGGAGAAGCCGGCCATGTGTACCGCCGATGCCCATACCGCGACATGGGACTGAGAGGGTTCGCCGTCAACGCGCCGCGTCCACAGCTTGGGGAGCGCCCACGTGACATTGCCGATTACCTAGCCGCCACTCAGTGGAACTCTCGACGACCGTCCCGTTCGCCGTCACCAGGCCGCTACCTGTCGCCGCAGCGCCGTCCATACACTGGCCCAGCCCGGGGCCGCTCTGCGAGCCCATACCCGGAAAACTAAAAGCAGCAACCGATGGAGGTGCGGTTGCTGTTTGTCGAACTGACGAAGATCCTCCGCCGCCGACGAAGACGACGAAGAGACCATCTCGACGACATAACGACACGCCGCCGTCCCGACGAAGTCTGGAAGCCAAAACTACACCGACGAAAGACGACTTGACGACGCGACGTTCCGACTTCAGTTCAACACGACGCAGCCGTGATCCAACGCCAAGACCTAACTGCCAGACAAAGAACAACCGACCTCGACGTGCTTCTCGACGGCCACGCAGTCACTGCCTTAGTCGACACGGGCCGATTACTCCGTAATGAGTGGACACATCGCCGCCCAGTTGAAGAAAGTTAAGACCGCATGGGAAGGCCCTCAGATTCGCACCGCTGGAGGACACCTCATCACGCCGACTGGGATTTGCACGGCAAGAATAACCATTCATGACCGGACTTACCCTGCCACCTTCGTTATCCTCCAACAGTGTTCACGAGACGTCATTCTCGCTATGGACTTCCTGGACCAACACGGCGCAATCATCAACCTGAAGTCGAAATCAGTAACGCTGTCGGAAGATAAAGCAATGCCGCCGGAGAGCCCTCGTAGTCACCACGCCTTGAGTGTGCTCGAAGATCAAGTGAGCATCCCGCCTCGCTGCAGCATTGTTATTTCGGTCAGCGCCGAAACACCCGCTGACGTAGAAGGCGTCATCGAAGGCGACCAACGTCTACTGCTAGACCGTGAAATTTGCGTCGCAAGAGGGATCGCTCGACTGCATGGAGGGAAAACTGAAGTGTTGCTGACAAACTTCAGCCAGGAGTTCAATCACATCAACAAGGGCACGACGATCGCGTACATCGAGGAAATTCTGGAAACAAGTAATGCGTTTGTCCTCTCGGATTCCGCCGCATCTACCCCGACGACCATGGTTCCCGAACCAGACTACGACATTAATCCAAATCTCCCTATGATTAACCGACAACAGCTCAGAAGTCTGCTCCAACGATACAAAGGCTGCTTTTCGACGTCATCGAGGATTCGACAAGCACCAGTCGCCAAGCATCGCATAATCACCGAGGAATGCTCTCGACCACTCCGTCAGAGCCCTTACCGTGTTTCGGCGCGAGAACGTGAAGCTATAAGAGAACAAGTCGACGAAATGCTGCGCGACGACATCATCCAGCCGTCGAAAAGCCCGTGGGCATCCCCTGTTGTTCTGGTAAAGAAAAAGGACGGAACCCTACGTTTCTGCGTCGATTATCGTCGTCTGAACAAGATCACGAAGAAGGACGTATACCCCCTCCCACGGATAGACGACGCATTGGATCAGCTCTGCAACGCTAAATACTTCTCGTCCATGGACCTCAAGTCTGGCTATTGGCAAATAGAAGTCGACGAAAGAGATCGCGAAAAGACCGCCTTCATCACCCCAGACGGCCTCTACGAGTTCAAGGTTATGCCTTTCGGACTGTCCTCGGCGCCTGCAACGTTCCAGCGCGTGATGGACACGGTTTTAGCAGGATTGAAGTGGCAGACCTGTCTCGTATACTTGGATAACGTCGTCGTCTTCGCCGGAAATTTCGATGTTCACCTTAGGCGGCTGGCAACAGTACTAGAGGCCATCAGGTCATCAGGACTTACTCTGAAGCCGGAAAAGTGCCGCTTCGCTTACGAGGAGCTTCTATTTTTAGGCCACGTCATCAGCAAATCTGGAGTCTGCCCCGACCCGCAGACGACAGCTGCCATAGCAAAGTTCCCACAGCCCATCGACAAGAAGGCAGTGCGTAGATTTCTTGGCATGTGTGCCTACTACAGGCGATTTGTCAAGAACTTTTCACGCATCGCTGAGCCGCTGACGCAGCTAACTAAATGTGACGTCGAGTTCTAGTGGGAAACGCCGCAGGCCGACGCATTTCAAGAACTCAAACGACGCATGCAGTCGCCGCCCGTGCTTGAGCACTTCGACGAGCACGCCGATACCGAAATCCACACTGACTCCAGTAGCCTAGGCCTCGGCGCCGTCCTGGTCCAGAGAAAAGATGGACATGAACACGTGATAGCTTACGCTAGCCGGTCGTTGTCAAAGGCGGAAGGCAATTATTCTACAACCGAAAAGGAATGCCTCGCCATCGTTTGGGCTACAGCGAAATTTCGCCCTTACCTATATGGCAGGCCATTCAAAGTCGTCAGCGACCATCACGCCTTGAGTTGGCTAGCGAATTTAAAGGATCCCTCAGGACGGCTGGCGCGGTGGAGCCTCAGACTACAAGAATACGACATCACTGTAACATACAAGTCCGGACGAAAACACTCGGACGCCGATTGCCTATCACGCGCCCCCATTGACCCACCGCCGCAAGATGACGAGGATGACGACGCCTTCCTTGGAATAATAAGCGCGGAAGACTTCGCCGAACAACAACGAGCGGACCCGGAACTTAAAGGCCTCGTCGATTATTTGGAAGGGCAGACCGACGTTGCCCCCAGGGCATTTAAGCGCGGATTATCTTCCTTCACGCTTCAAGACAGTCTACCCGTGAAGAACTTCTCACCAGTCCGCGCCAATTACCTTCTTGTTGTCCCGTCAGGACTTCGTCCAGAAGTATTGCACGCCCTACATGACGATCCGACCGCTGGACACCTCGGAGTTTCCCGGACACTATCGAGGATACAAGAAAAGTATTATTGGCCGCGCCTGACCGCCGACGTCACCCGTTATGTCAGAACATGCCGAGACTGTCAGCGACGCAAGACACCGCCGACAAGGCCAGCCGGATTACTTCAGCCAATCGAGCCTCCTTGCCGACCATTCCAGCAGATCGGGATGGACTTGCTGGGACCCTTTCCGACGTCAATAACCGGAAATAAGTGGATCGTCGTGGCGACGGACTACCTCACCCGCTTCGCTGAAACAAAAGCACTGCCGAAAGGTAGCGCAGCCGAAGTGGCGAAATTCTTTGTCGAAAACATCTTGTTGCGACATGGCGCCCCAGAAGTCCTCATCACCGACCGAGGAACGGCCTTTACAGCGGAGCTCACCCAAGCCATTCTGAAATACAGTCAGACAAGGCACAGGAGGGCAACGGCTTACCACCCGCAGACGAATGGTCTTACGGAGCGGCTGAATAAGACCCTCGCCGACATGCTAGCGATGTACGTCGACGTCGAACACAAGACCTGGGATGCCGTCCTGCCGTACGTAACATTCGCTTATAACACGGCGGTACAAGAAACAACACAGATCACGCCGTTCAAGCTGGTCTACGGCAGGAACCCGACGACGACGCTCGACGCCATGCTGCCTCACGTCACTGACGAGGAGAACCTTGACGTCCGTACCTACCTCCAGTGCGCCGAAGAAGCCCGACAGCTCGCCCGCCTGCGAATTAAGAACCAGCAGAGGACCGACAGCCGACACTACAACCTCCGACGACGCTTCGTGGAGTACCAGCCCGGTGACCGTGTTTGGGTTTGGACCCCTATACGCCGACGAGGACTGAGCGAGAAGCTTTGGCGTCGCTATTTCGGACCGTACAAGATCATCCGACGTATTGGCGCACGGGACTATGAGGTCGTGCCAGACGGTATTTCGCTATCACAGCGGCGCCGCTCACGACCTGAAATAGTCCACGTTGTGCGACTCAAGCCCTACTACCAGCGTTAATGAACTTTGTGGCTTCGCGTAACTGACCTTTGGACTTTATTTCTTTTTGTTGTTACTTATGTTTAAGAAGTGTCTTTTTGTGTTTCGCTCTCTTATATTTGTAGCATCGGGACGATGCTTTTTAAGAGGGGGGTATTGACACGTGTACTTATCTTTATCGGGCAACCACGTTTCGCCGCCTAACAAATGTAATCGCACAGCATGGGACGCGCCTGCATGTATCCGAAGGTTCTGGAAAGTTATCGATGCTTCTATCCGCTGTCTGTTGTCGCAGAGACTTATGTTATCTGATTTCATCACCTGACTCAAATGGTGTAGAACTTTGTGGAAGGCACGCGGGTCCGAACGATTAGTCTGGAACATTCGACGACTGCTCTATAAAAGCCGACGCGCTTGACCCGCAGATCAGATTTACGACGATCGCCGACTGTGTTCGCCGCTCTCGTTGTGCTTTAAGTGTAGCCTGTTTTGTGGGCACAGGTTCGCCCAATAAAAGCTAGTTTTTGCCTTTCACAGTATTGCTACTGTGTTCTTTGACGTCACGACCACGTGACAATATCAGTTTCGGAGTAAGCCGAGCTCTTTTTTTGCTGTGGATAAGAAACGCTGGTTAAAAAAACAGCGTGGTCGCTGATACCTGAAAGACAGATAGTTGGAGACACCAGATCAGCTTCATTTTTGAAGAGGAGATCGAGGGTGTTGGATGACAGAGCAGTAGCTCTGGTCGGGGACTCGTCGCACTGAGTAAGGCTGAAGGTACTTGTGAGGTCCAACAATGCTGAATGTAACGATGAGTTTGATAAATTGGTCGGCAGACCGCGGCCCCAGGACATGTCTAGTTGGTTGAAGTCACCACCCAGTAGAACTACTTCAAAAGAAACTAACGCCAGTGCTTCAGAGAGGCTAGATATAGCTGCACTGTCATTTCCGGGGGGCCTATAGAACGAGGCTATTGGAAGTGTCCTACCAGTTTATGAAACAACTTTACACATGACAAGCTCGCAGTCTATGTTGCAAAGATCGATTGGCCAGCTTGGCAAGTTATGCGAAACAAGTATGAATACACCCGCTTCGTGCCTCTTCCTCTCCGAGCGATAAACCGTGTAGCCTATTGGGAACACTTCAGCATTTAAAACGGTCATCCAGCCAGGATTCAGTGCCAATGAGAATGTCCGGACAATGCAGGGAAATTACGAACGCCAACTCATCTGCTTTATTCTTTATGCTGCGACAGTTGATAACTAGAATGAGTAAAGGCAAGGCGCAAAAGACCAGGTCTGAAGAAGGACACAAACGACATGACCGGCGCCCTGACGGCGCCGGTACTGTCGTTTGTGTGCTTCTTCAGTCCTGGTCTTTTGTGCCTTGCCTTTGCTCATCCAAGCATGAACCAACTAGCCCAAGCAAGAGTTATACTTGACAATTAGAAGCTGCAAACTATGTTTGACATGCGCAGAGCGGTCAACTTCGTGGGTTTGCTTTGAATTTCACTGTACCACCTCTTTTGTTCGTTATCAAAGATGTAGGTGCTGTTTCCAATATTCAAACGGTTAAGCCGAAGCTTAAAGGGGTGCGTTTGCTTTTTGGCGAATGAAGCCTCCTTTGTAAGCGAACCTGCGCGGAGTACTCCTCACTCATAGCGTAGCTCGTTTCTTTAAGCTTCCGACGTTGAAGCAGGACTTGTTTAGTTTTGCAGGACGAAAAAGCAACTAAAGTTGGTCGTGGCTTTTACACGCTGTATCGCCCTATCCTGTGAGCGCGTTCACTGTCACGGTGACTGATCCTCACACCAAGCAGATCCTTACAGAAATTGATAACATTTTTTTCTGCCTTTTTAGTATCGTTAATACCATAAAAAACAAGGCTGCGTCGCCTAGATCTGTTTTCTAAGTCGTTTTTTTCTGACAAAGTTTGAACTTGTTTCGCCAGAGATTCAACAGTCGACTGAAGGGTTGTGACAGCAGTCTGTGCATCTGAAAGACCTCACCTCTTCTACTTTGGAAAGCTTTCTTGCAAAACAATGTAGTTTCTCCGTGAATTAGCCTTGATTTGACTGGACAGCTGCGACCTCCTTCAAAAGTTTTTGCTGGTTTGCTTGAATCACAGGAATGACATCAACAGCTTTCATAAGCTTTGCAACCTGAGCCTCTGTCAGAGGTCCAAGATTTAGCTCGACGTGTCCGGAAAAAATTATAAGCAGATGCACTACAAAGCTCGTAACGCAAAACCATGTGAAATGCACACTTCCCATAAAGCAAATGGCCAAAAACAAGGGCCACGGTGTCGACAAGAAACGGCGCTTCTTAGGTTTAGGAGTAGCATGATATGCAGCACCAACCTGTACAAAGACGGCACGTAAGCGCATGGTAGTTCGTCGACACCGGGACCCGTTGTGATGGCGTGAAGCTACCACATTAGTACTTGATGGTCTGTTCGCGACGCCCACTATCCGCTGACGTTTTCTGTGACAGCCGACATGGTTGAAAGATCCAGCGATGCTCCTGCCATTTTCACCGGGCATCGGTAGGCGTGACAGGGTGTCTACCAACCGGGAAAACCGGGAAAACCGGGAATTCTCAGGGAATTTGAACAGTCTGGAAAAACTCAGGGAAAACTCAGGGAATTTGTGCTTCTATCAGGGAAAATTAGCTGTAACTTTATTGAAAGGGAACTAAAGTCGTTAATGCTGGCTCCAGTAACAGAGGAATCGCAAAGAATCGTCATTGACGCCGTGTCATCGGCACGATGTATTGCCACAGTAGTGAACGACCGATTTTCTAGACGCCCGATTTTTCGGACATGCCCGATAATTTGCACGGCTTTGCGGCACCACCACGTACTCCATACAGTCAATGTATATTGCCCTGACTGCAGGTCTGAAATGGCATTAATCAAAGCCGCCAAGGCCGCTATTTTGATTATCTCGCCGCCTCGAACCGGCACTCTCGCACGCAGATCCGCTGGCAGCCGTATCCACCACCGCGGCAACGTTAGGCCTAGCTGCTTCTATATTCGCTATTAAGCTTCTTCCCGTGCGGTGCCGTGTTTTTCATTGAAAGAGTTCGCCGCTATCACAAATGGCACTGACTCCGCCTTTGTAATCTTCGCGATTGGCTTTGAAGCTCCCAGAGCACAGCGCGTTGTGTAATGCCAGTCTCCGAAAGTTTGCTTCGCCTCAGTACATTAGTGTTAGGCGGTGAAGCATAACAAGCGTGGGAAGGGGGCAATTGTCACGGGACACAGTCATCATCATCAGCCTAGTTACGCCCACTGCAGGGCAAAGTCCTCTCCCATACTTCTCCAACTACCCCGGGCATGTACTAATTGTGGCCATGTTGTCCCTGCAAACATCTTAATTTCATCCGCCCACCTAACTTTCTGCCGCCCCCTGCTACGCTTCCCTTCCCTTGGAATCCAGTCCGTAACCCTTAATGACCATCGGTTATCTTCCCTCCTCATTACATGTCCTGCCCATGCCCATTTCTTTTTCTTGATTTCAACTAAGATGTCGTTTACCCGCGTTTGTTGCCTCACCCAATCTGCTCATTTCTTATCCCTTAACGTTACACCCATCATTCTTCTTTCCATAGCTCGTTGCGTCGTCCTCAATTTCAGCAGAACCCTTTTCGTAAGCCTCCAGGTTTCTGCCCCATATGTGAGTACTGGTAACACACAGCTGTTATACACTTTCCTTTTGAGGGATAGTGGCAACCTGCTGTTCATGATTTGAGAATGCCTGCCAAACGCACCCCAGCCCATTCTTATTCTTCTGGTTATTTCAGTCTCATGATCCGGATCCGTGGTCACTACCTGCCCTAAGTAGATGTATTCCCTTACCACTTCCAGTGCTTCGCTACCTATCGTAAACTGCTGTTCTCTTCCGAGACTGTTAAACAATACTTTAGTTTTCTGCAAATTAATTTTCAGACCCACCCTTCTGCTTTGCCTCTCCAGGTCAGTGAGCATGCATTGCAATTGGTCTCCTGAGTTACTAAGCAAGGCAATATCATCAGCGAATCGCAAGTTGCTAAGGTATTCTCCATCAACTTTTATCCCCAATTCTTCCCACTCCAGGCCTCTGAATACCTCCTGTAAACATGCTGTGAATAGCATTGGAGATATCGCATCTCCCTGTCTGACGCCTTTCTTTATAGGGATTTTGTTACTTTCTTTGTGGAGGACTACGGTGGCTGTGGAGCCGCTATAGATATCTTCCAGTATTTTTACATATGGCTCATCTACACCCTGATTCCGTAATGCCTCCATGACTGCTGAGGTTTCGACTGAATCAAACGCTTTCTCGTAATCAATGAAAGCTATATATAAGGGTTGGTTATATTCTGCACATTTCTCTATCACTTGATTGACAGTGTGAATATGGTCTATTGTTGAGTAGCCTTTACGGAATCCTGCCTGGTCCTTTGGTTGACAGAAGTCTAAGGTGTTCCTGATTCTATTTGCGATTACCTTAGTAAATACTTTGTAGGCAATGGACAGTAAGCTGATCGGTCTATAATTTTTCAAGTCTTTGGCGTCCCCTTTCTTATGGATTAGGATTATCTTAGCGTTCTTCCAAGATTCCGGTACGCTCGAGGTTATGAGGCATTGCGTATACAGGGTGGCCAGTTTCTCTCGAACAATCTGACCACCATCCTTCAACAAATCTGCTGTTACCTGATCCTCCCCAGCTGCCTTCCCCCTTTGCATAGCTCCTAAGGCTTTCTTTACTTCTTCTGGCGTTACCTGTGGGATTTCGAATTCCTCTAGGCTATTCTCTCTTCCACTATCGTCGTGGGTACCACTGGTACTGTATAAATCTCTATAGAACTCCTCAGCCACTTGAACTATCTCATCCATATTGGTAACGATATTGCCGGCTTTGTCTCTTAACGCACACGTCTGATTCTTGCCTATTCCTAGTTTCTTCTTCACTGTTTTTAGGCTTCCTCCGTTCCTGAGAGCCTGTTCAATTCTATCCATATTATAGTTTCTGATGTCCGCTGTCTTACGCTTGTTGATTAACTTAGAAAGTTCTGCCAGTTCTATTCTAGCTGTAGGGTTAGAGGCTTTCATACATTGGCGTTTCTTGATCAGATCTTTCGTCTCCTGCGATAGCTTACTGGTTTCCTGTATAACGGCGTTACCACCGACTTCTATTGCGCACTCCTTAATGATGCCCATGAGATTGTCGTGCATTGCTGCAACACTAAGGTCCTCTTCCTGAGTTAAAGCCGAGTACCTGTTCTGTAGCTTGATCTGGAATTCCTCTAGTTTCCCTCTTACCGCTAACTCATTGATTGGCTTCTTGTGTACCAGTTTCTTCCGTTCCCTCCTCAAGTCTAGGCTAATTCGAGTTCTTACCATTCTATGGTCACTGCAGCGTACCTTGCCGAGCACGTCTACATCTTGTATGATGCCAGGGTTCGCGCAGAGTATGAAGTCGATTTCATTTCTAGTCTCACCATTCGGGCTCCTCCACGTCCACTTTCGACTAACACGCTTGCGGAAAAAGGTGTTCATTATCCGCATATTATTCTGTTCTGCAAACTCTACTAATAATTCTCCTCTGCTATTCCTAGAGCCTATGCCATATTCCCCCACTGACTTGTCTCCAGCCTGCTTCTTGCCTACCCTGGCATTGAAGTCGCCCATCAGTATAGTGTATTTTGTTTTGACTTTACCCATCGCCGATTCCACGTCTTCATAAAAGCTTTCGACTTCCTGGTCATCATGACTGCATGTAGGGGCATAGACTTGTACCACCTTCAATTTGTACCTCTTATTGAGCTTCACAACAAGACCTGCCACCCTCTCGTTAATGCTATAGAATTCCTGTATGTTACCAGCTATTTCCTTATTAATCAGGAATCCGACTCCTAGTTCTCGTCTCTCTGCAAAGCCCCGGTAACACAGTACATGCCCGCTTTTTAGCACTGTATATGCTTCTTTTGTCCTCCTAACCTCACTGAGCCCTATTATATCCCATTTACTACCCTCTAATTCCTCCAATAACACTGCTAGACTCGCCTCGCTAGATAGCGTTCTGACGTTAAACGTTGCCAGGTTCAGATTCCAATGGCGGCCTGTCCGGAGCCAGGTATTCTTAGCACCCTCTGCAGCGTCACAGATCTGACCGCCGCCGTGGTCAGTTGCTTCGCGGCTGCTGGGGACTGAGGGCCGGGGTTTGATTGTTGTATTCATATAGGAGGTTGTGGCCCAGTACTGCACCAGGGTGGCCAATCCTGCTCTGGTGAGAGAGTGCGTTACCGGTTCTGGTCACCGGGATCAGGCCGCACTCCAGGCCTGTTTGTGCAATTTTCTCAACACACGTTTTTTTTTGTATTTTCCGGTGGAGAATTGCGCTGCACCGGGATTTGAATCACGGTCCTTTTGCACTGGAGACGGATACTCTACCGTCCCCGCAGGAGTTAAATTAAAAATTGGAGAATGGGGTTTTGCGTGACAAAACCACTTTCTGATTATGCACGCCTTAGTGGAGGACTCCGAAAATTTCGACCACCTGGGGTTCTTTAACGTGCACCAAATTCTAGTACACGGGTGTTTTCGCATTTCGCCCCCATCGAAATGCGGCCGCCGTGGCCACGGGACACAATATGTATCCCTTAATTACACATGCGTGCACCCCGTCTCCTGTCACAGTACAAGCACTGATATGCCTAATAAGTGTACTGGCAGGCCTTCAGAGCTTTTTCAGACGTGCCTGTGGTAATTTTAGCCCTTAAAGGCAGTTAAAGAAATGCATAAATTTTTTTCAGACAGCCCTTTTTTTTTTTTTGCGGCCCCTCGGAAGTCCGAAAAATCAAATGTTGACTGTACAACTGACCAAGAGGATGCTTCAGATGATCCATGTGTGAAATCGTGGTAGAAGGAGGATGAGAACAGAAAGGACCGACGCACTGAGGTATTAACGGGAAAGGAAGGGTGAAGGAGCTTGAGCTAAAAATCTAAGTGTTGGCTGACGCTGAGATACAGGTGTCCCTCATCCAAACCAAAATAAATTGTTTTAAGCAGTGAAACCCAACACTGAGATGTTGTGTACGGGCTGAGAGTATGTCAGGACAGTTGAGGTTGACTTCCCAGCTGCTGAGAGAGAACCTTAGTTGTGACAAAGTTCAGCGCCTCATACAGATGAGCTTGCTATCAGTTGATAGAAATAGCTCATATTAAAAAATATTTACTTATGTATGCATCTCCTTTTCATTCGTATTTGAAAATGTTCGACTCAATTTGGAATGGGCTTTACCATTTCTTTCGCTGTGCATTTTACTAACACCTTGCTTCTGTTTTCTTTTTAAGTAAAATAGATATTTCTCCTTACTATTCAAACTGGATTAAGTCATTTTTTTTGTTTCAGCATGCTTACTAGAGAGTGACAGCATCGGGCAACGTGGTGTCAGCCCGTCTTGATATAAAACAAAGTTCTGGCTCATTCAGGGAATTTCGCAAAGGTGCTCAGAGAAAACCTGGAAAACTCGGGGAATTTGGAAATGTCAACTTCGTAGACACCCTGCGTGACCAGGCTGCGGTAATAATAATAATAATAATAATAATAATAATAATAAGCTTTATTTCCATCAAAGCGATGGAGGAGCCGTGAGTCAAAGCTACTGAACAGCTTGACTAGAGCCCACGGTCCCCTGTCCAAGGCAATGCAGGAGCATACAGGAAACATACAGGAATCTAACAAAAGACAACGCAAAATTGATTCGATTTAATGCATTACAAGGAAATCAATATTCAAATTGTTCAAAGGCGCAGTACGCGGGCTGTAGTACGACCTGAATCAATTCCACATTTATTCAGATATTAAGAAGTTTAGCCAAAATATACGATAGTGTACCCATAGAATAGTTAGCACGGGGAGTGACCACCTTCCAGTATTCAGAGTGACGTATAATATAGGATGTGGGCTTTATTTTCAGCTTGGATAGGTTGCGAAAAACAATGCGATTTTTGTTTAATTCGCGCTTAAACGCAGCAATTAGTCTATAGCTGTATAATTTTCATACAGGCGTTATATCTGATTTAATGAACAGATGAGCATTGTAGGGGACATCAAAAAAAGCATATCTTTCTTGTAGGATGTACACCTTTGTTAAGTTAGTTACTGTGGTAGATCCCCATACTAAAAAGCAGTAAGAGAGGTGAGAGTAAAAAAGAGAATTATATATCTGCTTTTTTTTTTACGCTGAATGGTAATATCGACCTACATCTGGATAAAATACCAACGACACTTGATAGTTTAGAGCAAACAGAATCTACATGAATATCCCATAGCATATTTCGCGAACGCCTGACCCCAGGAATGTTAATGCTACCTACTGTTTCTATTTTTTTTTGGTACCCTAAATAATATCTATGCTCATATTCAGCTGTTTTGATTTCGGGCGAAATAGCAGAGCCTCAGTTTTGTTGGTGTTAACCCTCAATTGATTTGCTGCAGACCATTCCCGAAGTTTTACAAGAGCAGAGTTTGCTGCGTAGCTGATTTGCTCTAAGTCTGTAGCAGAAAAAATATGCTGGCGTCGACTGCGTACAATATACATTTGGCTTCAGCGCATGTGTTTACAAGACCATTTATATAGATATAAAAAGAAAAGGTCCTAGAGCGCTGCCTTGAGGCACACTTCTTGCAATCGGTTATACGTCGGAGGAGTGCTCACCTATTTGAACATACTGCAGCCGATAGCCAAGGTAACATTTTATGAGATTCCAGCAATGGCCATGCACTCCATACAATTCAAGTTTTTTGAGTAAAATGGAATGAATAATGCAGTCAAATGCTTTCGTGAATTCAATGTACAGGCCCAGTACAACCATCCTACTTCAAAACTGTGATAAAATAAACTCTTTATTCTATCAAAGCTAGTTCTGTAGAGCTATGCTTTCTAAACCCAAATTGAGCTGGTGTTAGAAGTTCATCATCATACCTTGCTGGTGAAGCAGCGCACTGACACGGATACAGTGAAGACACACAAGACGGCACTCGCTGCACTCACAACTATTTTATTTCCGAACACATACTTCATATTTATATACCTGCGCATCCTCAGGCGTCAAAGAAAATTTTCTGGAATAAAATTGAAAGGCGATCATGAATATACTTTTCTAAACCCTTTCATGATGTGGCAACACTGAGATGGGGCAATAATTCTTGATGTCATTTGGATCACCTTTCTTGAACAATACTGTAACCTTAGCCACCTGCATTCTTTGTGCAAGAACAGCACTTGAGAAACAAAGGTTAAATAAATGGGTAAGAATCGGTGTGATGAGATGCCTAATATATTTAAGACGTGGAATTTGCATACCTTCAACGTCACAACTACAGCTGTTTTGAAGAGACCTAAAAACAGACCGAACTTGTTCTTTCGCTAGCGGCCTCAAGAAAGAAAGATTGGTTACTAGGGGGCATGAATCTTCAAAACTCAGACAATGAAAAAATTTCGCCAAACTGCGAAAAATAGTTATTATTATTATGAAACTCGCCTTGCTCGTTCCAAACTTCTGCAGTTCATCTGCCCCAAAAAATGTGCCTTCAAACTACGACTTGACAAGCTGCATGTTGGAAAACAGTGCTTTACGTACAACACCACTACTGACACGGTGACGGAATGTACGGCACGTGTTCCCAACGCTGACAGTAGTGAATGACGCGCAACGAATCATGTTCACAACAGACGTCCTCCATCTTACCTCGACATCCATATCGCATTTACCAACATAAGGAGCGTAATTCCAAAGCGTGACCAGCTTCTTAGCTTCATCGACGACATTGACGCGCACGTTATCATTCTAACTGAAACCTGGCTAACTGAAGATATCCTCGATAACGAAGTCCTTCCCGATAATCTTAACTTCACCATGTACCGTCGCGATCGCAGCAACCGTAGAGGGGGCGGTGTTCTAATAGCTGTAAGAAATACATTGTCATCATCCTTAGTATACCACGACGACGTACTCGAATTATCATGGGTTTGTGTTCATACCTCATCTATGAAAGCTATAATTGGCATTTGTTACCGGCCACCCGATTGTGGGACATTTTTCATCAGCTCACTCTACCGTAGTTTAGCGTATATCAGGGATAACTTCCCCAAATCACCTCTTTTTCTATTTGGCGATTTTAATTTCCCCCAGATTAACTGGCCTCTACTTAGCGTACCTGGTAAATCGCAGTCCAGTGAGCCAAAGCAATTCCTCGATCTAACCCTTGATTACAGTCTCCATCAAGCCATAACACTTCCAACAAGAGGGAATAACACCCTTGATCTCTTGCTGACGTGCAGTCCTGAAGACATTAAAGGTGTAACGGCTCTTCCTGGACTAAGTGACCATGCACTTCTACACATTTCCATATCATTACTGCTGAAAGTTAGATCAACCGCTGAAAAGATAATCTTCAATTACAATAAAGCGAACTTCGATGCCATCAACGCGGAACTTACACGGTTTTATGAGCATTTCCGCGAGTCTTATCTATCCAGAACAGTTAACCATAACTGGGAATTATACAAAACAGTAATGATAAACCTCAGAAACAAATACATTCCAAAAATAAATATTAGGTCCGATCATACCAATGAGTGGTTTACCGTAAGCCTGAAACGTCTCCTAAACAAGAAAAAGCGCCTTTATCGATCAGCAATGAAATCTAACTCCCCTACTACATGGGACCGATATCATCAATGTACAAAAACGTACATTGAAAGCTTAGCTGCTGCAAAAAATAAATTCTTTTCCATCGATCTACATAGAATCCTACAGTCGAATCCCAACAAATTCTGGCGCATTCTATCCCCTAGGTCTCGCCCGAACCAAATAGCGCTTATGGGAACTAATGGAGAACCAGTCCAACCAGATCAGTGTGCCAGCGTTTTGAACCGCTATTTCGTCTCGGTGTTTTCTCCTGTAAGCAACACTACCGCCATAACTTCACTAGAATCCTCATCAGTGGCGATGCCTATGATCCAGGTTGATACTAACGGTATCAGCAACCTTATTGCTTCTCTAAAACTGTCGTCGTCAGCAGGCTGTGATCATATCAATAGTAAACTACTAAAAAACACATCAACGACTTCGGCTCAGATACTACAATTGATCTTTACCCAGTCTTTAGAATCCGAGGAAGTTCCGGATGATTGGAAAATTGCCCAAATCATCCCAGTCTTTAAATCCGGTGACCGCAAATTAGCCTCTAATTACCGTCCTATTTCCCTAACCAGTGTGCCATCAAAATTACTCGAACACATTATATCCACAAACCTAATGACACATCTTGAATCTATCAACTTTTTTTATCCGCACCAGCATGGTTTTAGGAAACACCTTTCATGTGAAACCCAGCTTGCAGAGTTCATACACGATTTGCTCGAATCCATGGATGCCAACCTCCAAATAGATGCTATATTCCTCGATTACTCCAAAGCATTTGATCGGGTCCCACACAATCATTTACTACAAAAACTTTCATCACTAGGAATACCGGTCAACCTAATCCGATGGATCGAAAGTTTTCTTTCAGGGCGCAAGCAGTTCACTTCCTCAAATGATAGCCACTCTCCTCTTTCCAATGTAACATCGGGAGTCCCTCAGGGCGCTGGCCTGTCACCACTACTATTCCTAATTTACATTAATGACCTCCCTTGCAATATAAAATCGGAATTACCGCTTTTTGCCGATGATTGCGTCATATACAGAGTGATTAGGGCAACCAGCGATTCATCTTTTCTTCAGTCCGATCTTGACACTGTCTCCTCTTGGTGCGATAAATCCCTCCTCTCCTTAAACATTAACAAATGCAAATCCATGTCTTTCACCAGAAAACGCACCGTGAATCTGCACCAATACAGTATTGGCTCATTTTCCATAGATTCCGCATTATCCTACAGATATCTTGGCCTCCATCTAACACCATCGCTATCATGGGTAACCCACGTTCAAAACATCTGCGCTGCAGCCTCTCGCACACTCGGATACCTGCGCCGTAACTTGAAGGCCGCATCCCCCGACATAAAAAAACTAGCATATATAACATTCATTCGCCCAAAACTAGAATATGCCTCATCCATTTGGCACCCATCACAAGCGTACCTCGCCGCTGACCTTGAAGCCGTGCAGAATCGCGCCGTCCGATTTATATCATCATGCTATTCAAGAAAAGCCAGTATTACCGCGCTGAAACACTCCCTGGCCATCCCATCACTCGAGTCACGCCGCATTATATCTCGCCTCTGTCTTCTTCATCATTTCTACTATCACCCACGCACGAGACACGAAAAGCTGCAACCCCCGCACAGGACGTCCAGCCGCCTAAGCCATGACCATAGCATCGCACGCATCAACTGTCGCACCCTAGCTCTAAAGTCATCATTCTTTCCGGACGCGATAGCACTATGGAATGGCCTGCCAAATACCATCGCATCATGCACTAACCGCACATCATTCCGGGATAAACTAAATGACCATTTTTCGTGAGGGCAAAAGGTTCCTATCATATTAGATTCGGCACTCTGAACCGTTGATTATCTTTATTTTTACTTGTTTTCCGTGTGATGCCTTTTTCATTGTATTTTTCTCGTGTATTAATTGAGTGCTTCATATATACATCTATATATTTTTTTTCTCGTGTTTAATTCCCGTGAAATTTACTTTGCATTGTATACGCGTGACAAGAACATTTAACTGTTACATACTCTTTATTTGTTATTGTTATCTTTTGTCAATTTATTCTTTCTCTTTGACCTTGATTTTGCTCCCCCCTTATGTAATGCCTTCGGGCCTTTAAGGGAAAAATAAATGAAATGAAATATCTTCGGTAGCGCCGACATGAGTACTCATGCGGCCGCGATTTGCAGACAGACGGTACGTAAGCGCATGGTAGTGCTCTCGTAGACACCGGGTTTCTGTTTTTTCTTGTGATAGCAATTATGTGGACCCTGCAGGTGCATTTCTCCCGTCGTCGTCGCCGTGAGCTTTCGTATGAAATCAACGGGCGATAAAATCGCGGCCGCGCGCCATATGTGCGGGTGAACGCGTGCGAGGTTGAGCTGGCAATCGTGACTCAATCTCGCGCATGCAAGGGAGGGAAGCGGGGAGGAAACGCGCCGTCTTCCGTCGCGCGAGGCTCTGGGCGGAGGGAGAAGGGGGCGCGTTCTACGCTTGGCGGCCCGGGAGGCCGCCCACCCTGGAAGCTGTATGCTGAAATCCATTTGCGACGGGGTCACAAGTCCGCCTCGTGGTCTGTGTCCGCGGCTTAGTTCGCGTTGATGTGAGACGTAGCATGATGGTCAATTCGCTCGCTGCTGCTGCCGTTCTACTGGCTCCAGCGTTTTGACAGCGAGTTTCCGCCGTCATCGAGTGAGATGTGTTCATGTTTGCTTATGCGCGCGTGACAGCACGCTTGTTAATTTAGTTAGTGTGTGTATGCCTGCAACTTCATACGGCCGATAAAAGTACTACTCTTCGTTCAGCTGCCCACTAATTTGCTATCACAACCAATGCTTCGCTTTCGGGGGAAACTGCGGGTCTTAAGGCTGAAAGACTTAAGTGGCCGATACCCCCGATTGCCCTGAAAAAAAGAAAACGCGCGTCAGTACTGACTCATGCCCCCTAAGCAAGCAAAAAATGACATGATTCATCTCTCTCGTAATGCAGAGGCTACAAGCACTCAGCAAAGTGAAACGTACAGTGCACAGATTCGTTTGAATCACGCATACAACGTACATAAACGCGGCGACTAGTTGAGTGGCACCAAAAAAATTGTGAGCCAGTCCAATCTGTAAGGCTCGAATACCAGCGAAGCTGTGTAGCACACGACAAGAACGTGACAGAGAATTTCGAACAAAGGTACGAATACATTTATTGTCTTCAGTGGTGGTCATCGTGACGAAAGGTATGTACTTACATTTATTTTTATGCATTCGAGTTCCTTTGTATTGTACATTCTTTATGCATATTCGTTATATGCATTGGTGTTTTGATTTCGCGATATATTGAGGCAAATAATTTGAGGTTGAACTCACTGCACCGGCTTGTAGTGGGCCTCTGCCGTCAGCGCCTTTGTAGAGGCAGGTGCACTATGGGAACGCTGGCATGATGAGCGCCATCGGAGCCAGCCGTAGAAGAAGAGTACTAACGCAGGAGCAGCAACATGAGCGCGTTCGCGCGGTTACGCGGAGGGGCGCCAAGGAGCCAGCTGTGGAAGAATACGACGATGAACGCGCGAGCAGTGGCATGAGCCATTGCTGATAATGATAGTTTTTGCTTGCACACATGAAAATTTCACGGAATCCTAGCCATAAACAGCTTCTCTGTAAAACCACGTGACAATCTCAATTGCCCATACCCCCGTAACGCTGAGGCTACAAGCGCTCACCAATGTGATGTGAACTGTGCATACATTCATTAAAATGCAACGTGAAGTGGAAGGGAAACGTCGCTAGCGTGAGTCTGACCGCGGTATACAGGCGCGCGAAACCGCAGTAAGCGTGGAAAACGAGCCGAAGAATCCTAACTGCGACGATGCGAGACGGCGCATCACTAAGTTTGCAGTACGCTTTGGCCTTCACGTGCTACAGGAGTGTAGCATGCTGCCTACGTTTTCTTATGTAGCCGATATTCAGAAATTTTGGTTAAAGCAACCAAACCGTAGATCAACATTCCGCTCACACTAGTAATTAGAATTGTTGTTTCTCTCTCAAATGCAACAAATTACATTCAGATAAGTCCAGAACTGTTCTCTACTAAGAATTCCTGCTTATTGCATGTGTATGAATAAGCGGCATGAAGTTCTCCCTGAGCTTAATTTTCCCCTTAAGCAACAAAGCTTAATGTGGCGCACACAGATCCTCCAGTGTGCGCTCGAATGTGTTAAAATCAGCATTTCCCGCCAAGGTGAGTGCACACTACGGGACGTTTTGGCTGGCTTCCTACTTGTAGTACGGCATACTTTGTTTATCACTGTCAGCTGATTCATGGAATTGCCTCTGTGATAATGAAGACGGTAATTTTGTTCTGGAACAAGTGACTCAGTGGTCGAATGTGCTGATCGAGTGTTGATTTCTGTTCTCTCCCGTAGGTCCGTATCGAGAACCTGGCCACGGGCGACGACGAGGTGTATGAGGACGGCGTCAGCAAACCGAGAGTGTCGGTGCCGATAACGCTATGCTTTGTCATCATGATCGGCTACATCTCCGGAGGCGCCGTCATCTTCTCGCTCTGGGAGGGCTGGGAGTTTCTCGATGGCTCCTACTTCTGCTTCGTCACGCTGAGCACTATCGGCTTCGGTGACTTGGTGCCGGGTGACACGGTCGTCTCAGACAGCGGCTCCCAGGAGAAGCTCGTGATCTGCTCGCTCTACCTCCTGGTTGGCATGGCGTTGATAGCTATGTGCTTCAACCTAATGCAAGAGGAAGTTATTTACAAAGTGAGAAACTGTGGCAAACGCATCGGGATCATAAAGGACGCCGACGACGACGAGGACTTCTCCTGAGATGTGCTGCTGCGTCCACTACTTCTGCCGAAAGAGGCGTTGCGCCCCATTGTCCTTCTTCGTCGGTTAGCTGGAAAAAATAAGTCTCTTTGAGCGCGATTGCAAGCTAAGGTTTCTATGCTGGTTCTGTTCGCTGCGAAATCAAGTGATTGCGAAAGTACTCTGTGCTCGAGTCAGTCTGAAACCGGTTATTTAGAATTTCTATTAGAAGTACGATTGATTGCGCTGTCCTAGCGCTCCTCATTGAGACGAACTAAGGAGGGACACGCGACCTTGCTTTTACGATTTCCCGCCATTCCCCAGTGTTGTCGCTCTAGGTGCCGTGCGCCGACTGACCAAAGAGCATGGCGGCGCCCGTCTTCTTCCCCAACTCGTAACCTGTACTGCGGGCCCGATTCATAGCAGAGCCGTTACCAAATCCGCCGCATCGGTGTTTGAGATCTACGGCATAATTTGTGGCTTTCATTCTAGAAGGCATTGCTGTATGGAGCAGATCACCAGAAAGTAAGAGCGGAAATCAGACCAGAGAGCAGTGGGAGACCGCGTTGCTCAGCTGTGCACCAGAAGACAGACTTAAAGCAATACAGCAGTCCGATGATGCCGCCAGGGCCCAAGGGCTCGAGGCCATCATATAGGTAAGAGGCCTAGGTCTCAAATCTGCTGTTCTAAAATAAAGTTTATTCCTCCTCTTCCTGCGCTTTTTATAATTAGTGCCCTTCGTCGTATTTCTCTTGCTGCTGGTGGCCGTACCGGCACTGATCAGCGTGGAGAAACGAAGCTCATAACCAATTTACCGAGGCGTAATCGGCCTGGTCAATCAATGAGATGAGGCCAGCAGGTATATATTGCAAAGAACATTGACAGGCCATGTTACCTATTGCAAAGCGATGTCTTTAACCCTTTGATGCCCAAAACATTATTTCAATATGGAGTATCAGAGAAACTTTAGCTTGCATAAAGGACGTACAAAATATGCGAAATATGCTGTCAGAAAAAATTGGCAGTGGCTTAGCTCGGCTATGCCAGGATATACGTAGCGAAAGCTAAAGCGCAGTATGGTTAGCCTTGGTAAAACTTGATTGCAAGTCCAGGTTAGTCTGGTTGTCTAGCTATGTTGCGGCGTTTAGCCAGTCGTTCGGCGCACTGTTCGTCTGTTTCCTGGGCGATCCATTTCCTCTTCATCTCGTTCCTATGTCGATTCCAGGCCTCCTCTTGCTTATCAGAATTGTCGCCATCCATACTGCCGCCTGAACTGTGATTGCGGCGCACGCGTGCTCCTTTTCAATCCTCCGACATGTTATCAGGCATGCGACGCAGCTGGCGAAGCCAGTGGAGGCGAACGCAACGACGAGGAACGCGTTGTGACGTCATGTGACTTCTCGGAGCACGGCCACGGCGAAATCGCAAGTTCGCGGCCTGTAAAGCGTTTAAAAATTATGTTTATTCATGGCTCCATAATGAGGTGTTCCTCCAGACCAACATTGCGCATCTGTGGTCCTACTTCACATAAAATGCCTTGAAGCAGTTGCGGCTTGTAAGGAGACATAGGTGCATGTTATACTCTGCGCAGTGTAGAAAAGTGTAGCCCCATTTGCAGTACTTACACCAGTTGTTCTTTCCGCCGTACTCAGGCCAGTGATTCATGCCATCATAGCTCACGCCCACTGTGGGCCTTAGTGTCACCCGACAATGGATCACCTGTTTTGCAGCCAGAATTCCAAGCTCGGTGGTGGCACCTGATCTTCTTTTCAATGGCTTCGACTTCACGAGTGCGAGGGTCTGGGCAGTTTGAGCTCGAAAGGTCAGGAGTGACAACTTTCTTTTGGTGGACAGCTGAGCACAGTGACGTTTGTACAGGAGCCACCCATTGACAACTGAAGCATCAATCATCCAAAAAATATCATGTACCATGTTTTGGACTTGTGGTCCGTGCGATAAAGCTCAATTAGCATATCAGCGAGATCAACACCTCCCATGAAGGCACTACTCTCGTTTGCGGCGAAAGGGCGTGGAACATCGACGGTGTGCTTTTCCTTGCACTATCGCTTACCAACGCTTACATATGTCGGTTGGTTGACGCCAGCGTAGCTAGAGACAAGGTAGACGGAGCTGTTATCAAACCATTTGACGATGCCAGTATTAGACTCTTCATCCAAGCGAAAATCCACAGAGCCTCTTCCATGCGCCTTGAGAGCTGCATCAACAGCCAGCGGGCATTTCTCTGTCCTGTCAACCCTGACGATGCCAACAAACAGGGCTCCTTTGCGCCTCAGCTCCTCTACAAGCCCCAGGCTGGTAAACCAGTTATCCAAAAATAACTTATGCCTTTTGTGCTCCGGAAGATCTTTCACCAGATTGATGACTATATCGCCGGAGATGCCGAACCCTTGGTCGTGCGCAGTGCCTTTACCTTCATAAATGATGAAGTCGTGCATAATGCCGGAAGAATCTGCCCTCGTGAAAACTTTATAACCCCACTTGTGAGGCTTTGATTTCATGTACTGCTTTAGGGGTGACCTCCTCTTGAACGGAATAATATGTTCGTCAATACTTTGCCGCCCCTCTGGGGCCAAAGCCTTGATGTTCTTCTTCAGTCGGCCTACACGTGAGCGCATCTTGAAAAGGCGGTCGTGGCCCTCGGAGTCCCGTGGTACTGCCTGCAAATTGTCATTCATGTGTATGCACTGATGGATGGCCTCGAAGCGATTCCACGACATGAGATGCGCCACAGGCGCAAATCTTGTGCCGCACTGCCAAAACATCTGGAAATGAGGTACTCTGACTGTCCCTGAAATCACCAATATGGAAAGATACTTCCTCATTTGCTCCTCGCTGATGTTCCCACAGATGCCTTTCGCTATTTCTACTAGACAGGTATCAATCAATGTTCGAGCATTTCTCGGATCATCGTCGGGGTTATCCGGGTCGCTTCACCGTCGGGAAGAAAGATAAGCTCCTGAATTCCTTCATCAGTAAGCCACTTCTTTTTCTGTTGACATCGCCATATATATATAAAAGACTCAAAATATGACGTTATGAGGAACGCTTATTCTATTCGACAGAATGAACACTCTGCGATTGCTTTGCTTTACCTTCAGCACAGCAAAAACTGCCACAAACGATATCTCCCTACATGTGCTCCTGCCTCCGCATATGCCCGTTGTTGCTCCTGGGCAACACCACCTTTGGCGCGTAAACCTCTGTTCTACAAATTGCGGCCACACCGTTTAGCCTCCTCATAGATGTCGTACAAGGTCTGATGAGCAGCTATTCTAAGTCTGACAATTGTCATAGAAGTGTCCTATACCGCCGTAGCTGAAGAAATTTACTCACGTATGCGGTCCTTGCGCTGGAACCTCTCAGAACACTCACGAAAAAAAACAACAAAGGAGTGGTGCTGCCATCTCTATGTATTTACTTTAAGCTCAAGATTCTCGCTACTTTTGGTAAATTCCACACATGGCGCTAGCGTTATCGTTTAGCATAGACAAAGAAGAGAAGAAAAATGCAGCCATAATGAAGCACAGAGCGCTATGGGGATACAATAGGTACGAGGTCCTCCGAGGTATATGGAAAGGTGTAATGGTTCCAGGACTTACTTTCGGAAATGCGGTTGTTTGTTTTAAATCAGAGGTACAATCAGGACTCGACGGGAACCAAAGGTCAGTGGGTCGCCTCGCATTGGGCGCTCACGGGAAGACTACAAATGAAGCTGTGCAGGGTGATATGGGCTGGACAAGTTTTGAAGTGAGGGAAGCTCGCAGTAAAATTGAGTATGAAGAACGGCTGAGGAATATGGAAGAAAGTAAATGGGCTGGGAGAGTGTTCAGGTATCTGTACAGAAAAAACATTGATTCACAGTGGAGGAAAAGAACTAGAAAGGTTACCAGCAAGTATGCGGCCTGTAGGGGGGGCAACACAGCAACAAAAATGGTCAAGCGGAAAGTCAGAGAGGCTTAATAAATCTTATGGGTGGCGGCAATGGAAAAGAAACCTGCCATGAGCAACCACTTAAGAGGAAAAAACGAAATCAGGAAAGAAACCATTCATGATAACTCAAAGGGAAGCTCTTTACTTTTCGAAGCGAGAACGGGATGCCTTAGAACACGCACCTGTAAGGCGAGATATAAGAAGGAAGAAGAAGCATGTGCTTGCTGCGGTAAAGCTAGGGAAACGACGGAGCATGTTTTGTTAGAGTGTGAAGATGTCTACCCAGCGGTCGATTTAGGCACCACTGGCCTCCTTGAAGCCCTTGGGTTCAGCGGGGGCAGTGATGAAGCAAACATGTCCGCAATAGACATTAGTAAGAGGCGATTGGAGGGTTGGCGGAAGAAAAGTATGGAAATGACAAAAGACGGAGATGTACAAAAGCACAGTTCGCAATAGGGGATCAGAAAATTTTGGGCGTGGTAGTTCATAGAGTTTTTTTTTTTATTGTTTAACCTAGGTAGGATATTAGGCAGTATAGTAGCAAGAGCTTGGTGGCGCAACCCACCGCCCCGTTCCAGAGGGGACGCTCATAACATTTAGGCGGTTGCTCCTGGGGCAACAGTGGGCACTAAAGGGTTTAGAAAACGTTCACGGCACAAAATCCAATGAAAGACGGCCAGGTTTTGTCAACTAGGAGGAGCTATTACATAAAGCTCTTCCAATCTGCTCGTGTACGATTTCCTTCGTTAGCCTTTCGCGATTAGTCAGGCATTTTGGGGGCAACAGCCACTTCGCCAGTCAGTCACGATACTTCACCACAAGGACAACAAAAACACCCCATCTCACGATTACGCATGCACTACGATTATGTATGATAATGCGGAACAAAAGAAAAACGTTTCTTTCCGGTTCTGCGCCTTTTTGACTGCCAGCCTTCTGCAAATGATAAAAATGTTTTCACGCCATGTCTAGTTTGCCTGTCTGCCACGCGACGCCGCATAACCGCGGAAAGTAACCACTTCAAACTGACCGGTACGCAACAACGATGCATTGATATGCTGAACAAAACTGAGCATCTAATGGAATAGCGGGAGACTGCCTCGAACCGAAAGGAATAGAAGGTCGCTGTTCAGTGATCGTGCTGTGTTGCAGTGCAGTGATGGTGCTGTGTACTCGGAGATGCTGCAAGCAGTGGCTTCCTTTCGCACACATTTTTTCCCTTTGCACTATAACGTTCTAAATCTTTTTAGGCAGGTATATAACATGGCTTTCCAATATGTTTTCGCAGCATCCGTTTCGTCATCATTTTTACGCCTCGTTGTACGCCCTCGAAATCGTCGACGGTCCACCGCAATCTAAGCAGGGGGAAGCGGACCAATCGGAGACTGGCGCCTCTCTCCACATGCGGCTATATATTTTCACTGCGCTAACTTCGCCCCACTCAAACGTTCTCCTATCCTCTGCGCTCCTTGTTTCTCGACAGCCGATTGTATAAGAGAAACCTGTCGCGGTAGGCCATTCTATTCGATTTAGCACCAAGCAAAGGTTACCTCATGTAAACAAAAACAAAAGTTCGATTAGACTCGACACAACCTTGCGGGTCGGCGCCTTGCCTAGCATCGTTGGCTAGTAAATTTTAATCCTGGCCACGGCGGCCGCATTTAGATGGGCGCGAAATGCGAAAACACCCGTGTACTTAGATTCAGGTGCACATTAAAGAACCCCATGTCTTCGAAATTACCGGAATCCTCCACTACGGCGCGCCTCATAAGAAAGTGGGTTTGCCACGTAAACCCCATAATTTAATTTTTTTCATGTTAGGAAATTTTAATTCAGGCTATTGGTTCACGATATTGGAATGAAGTAGGAATGGAATAACTTTACGTTATAGCGCCTTAGATGCCCAGCTTGTTGTACAACCAAATATTGTTCTATCAGATTCTACAACAGTACTGCGCAAAATCAGATAAACACAATGCACATGCGGCAGTTAACAGCCCGATACCACATACTTTGTTCGAAAGATATACGCCTGGATGTGTGCACATTCCTTTGTTGCCACACACGCACGCGGCTCCTCCGCGCATGAATGACAACCCCTCGCGTATCCATATAGTATCACAGAATAGGATAACTGGGCGAGATCGTTTACTTGCAGCCTGCAACTGTAAAAACACGAAGAGAGTGGGCAGAATGAGGCGCTTATTCAAAACTGAAATAATTTATTGAAAAGAAACAAACATGTACACAACCCGTAGTACTTGGCTGATACTTGCCGTGATACTGGCCGTGATACTCGACGCATGCGCAGCCGTCCTACTCCGTTTCTGTGTACATATTTCGGTCCTTTCAATAAAATCTTCCACTTGCGAGTAAGCGCCTCGTCCTGCCCATTCTCTTCGTTCTCGTCTTTCTATGCTTTTACCGTTTCAAGATCAATATCGTATCTTTCGAATAAACTTGGTAGTGGGTTTCTCAATTGCCCGGACCTCCCTTTGCAACATAATTGTCGCAACTTCTGCTTCCTGTACTCAGCGTAGTACGCGCCACCTGACCGAACTTGCTAAATTGGGTCTTTACTCGCGCTGTCTGCGTCAAACAAAACCTACTTTTTTTTTCGAAAGCAAATTGCTTTTTAACCTAACGCTACTCATCGACACGTGTCTACGTGGGTTTTTAATTCGTGCAGCAAAGCCCATCCACGAAGATCAACTGCCATTAGAATTCAGGCTTCGTAGAGGCTAAAAGACAGAACCGGTATTTCACCACAGGCGCTTCAAAACCCGCTTTTCCAGCGACCCCGAAGTACGCTACAATGTCACTGAGCCTGTCCAGCGGGAAGTCAGTCTCATTCTTGAGATCGCACCTTCTTCGTCAAGTAACGAAGCAAGCTCACCCGCGTGCGGAAGTGCCGCCTACGAAGGACTCCAGACCGCTGTCCGCAAAATGACGTCTGCTGTGTCTCTAGCGTGCCGTCCTCAACTATGCTTGGCCAGACTATAGAAGTGTTAATGCGCGAGTGCTTGTGCGTATCGGTCATGTACGTTTTTCACTGTGCTGTTCGACGAAGCAGAATACGCACATCGGACATGGCTCTTGTGATACTGCAACGACGGCCACTCCACTCGGTCTACAAAGACTGTGCATGCAGTGTTGTCGGGTGGACTATGTTGTTCAGTGCTGTTGAAGTGACTGTAAAAAGAAACTTGTTGGTATACGTATGTAACTGGGATATATACACGCCTTTGCCAACTTTATCGTCCTATATGATTTCCTGTTTCCGCCTTTCCGTTTTCAAGAGCGGTTCTCGTGGCACAGATATGGGCATTTACCTTCCTTGTATACCGCAGAAGCAACGCGTGTATGTACAGGGCCTTTTTTAAGCCGAAAGTGATGTGAATGCCAAATTTCGTTGTACTATTCGTCCTTGTAGTGTCAAGTTCGTTGCATCCTTAGGTTCCTCGAATATAGTGGTCATGCCAAAAATGCCATGTGCTGTATTTTTTTTTTTCGTTTACACGTGTGATCAGTGCATACTAGGTCGCATGCCAGCTTGCATGCCTGTTTCATTTAGGTCGGCGTCGTGGTGACTCAACAAGTCTCGGATAGGCGAGAGCGACATCTCAAAAATGTCTGCAGCGCGCGAATTTGTATAGTTCCTGCTCGGCATTTCTTTTTTTTGAGAGAAAGGCTGAAGTCGAATATAAAAGAATGCAGCTTGTAATCTTTTTCGGAAGCAGCAATGATCTAAAGGCGCTGTTTTAAGCTGGCATTCCTACAGCTAACCTAATTTAGCTGCTGCTAAATAAAGTTAAATTCCTAAAGAAGTATAACGCATTTTATTGAAACCTATTAGAAAAAGTACTCAATAAAAACTCTAAAGGTACAAGCCACTTCCTTGGCTACTGATGGTGCCTCTGTTGAATCCTGTCGAAGCCCCACCTGAAGAATACAGCATTGAGCATATCTTGCAAAATAAAACAGACAGATCCGACTCATGAGTGCTCATAATTTTATTGATTTTATGCCTACTTTTGTCTTTATTGTTCTTATATAGCGCCACTGAAACGTTAAGATTTCTCCATTCCTTTTCAATGTCAGTTAGCGATGTGTTTGTATGCCGTAATAGAGGTAAAGTTGTATAAGTTCCAAGTGCCACAAACATAATGATAAAACTTGAAAATAAAGTGTTTAGTTGAACTACTTGACGTGTTTGAAATTTAATACTCCTCCTAACTGAAACTTGAGTTTTTCAAGCATGGCGCGGTGACCAAAGTAGTATTGCTCAAGGTAGTGCACCGAAAGTTAACCGATATTTAGTTGGATTCTGTTGTGTACAGCTGCTCTGTAACACTCTGATCAACTGTAGCGCAATGTTTAAAGTACAGGTATTTAATCACTCTTATCACCAAGCTAAAACGCTATATGGATTTTGCATGGCCAGACACGATTGACTTAAGTAGAGATGTGCAAAGTTTTATTGCTGTATTATGTTAGGGACAGCTGTAATGAATTCCCGAAAAATGGCTCATTTAAGCACTTTTGAATGAGTTAATGGCAGTAGTTCGCATCATCACTTTTAGCGCAGCGTTAACTTACAGCGATACTCTCAAATGCTTGGCAGTCTCAGATTGCAATCAACATTCTGTGACTATCTTCCGCACGTTGCTACCAATTAAGCAATGTTACCAACATTACAATAGAAATTTGTAATCAAACGACACGGCTTTATCTGTGTCGTATGGCTCTGCAGGGCTGTCACAAAGGACTGCTATTTTTATACTGCCTGTAAAGTGTGTGCTCACAGCACCTAAAAGAAATTACCCCGTCATTTGGCGTTCTGCTATTGCCCTGCACTGCATAGTTTAGCGTGGGCGGATCTTTTTGGTAAGTCGACTGCGCGTGCCCCTAAATGCCACAATCAGAGCTTTGTTCTTAATTCCTCGCGCTAGGTGAGCCCACGTCTCCTCCCCTAGCCCGAACGTGGCTGCGCATGGCTGTCCACGCTGCCGAGCACAAACGCGGAGGTCTCGAGGATAACTGCGGTGAGTGCAAAAGCTTCATGCTCACTGTCCTCAAGCGCGCCTTGTGCTAGAGGTCGAGTGGTATTCGAGGCCAGAGGCAGCACGAAGAGTCGTTCGCACCCCTCCATATGCCAGCGTTGTGACAGCGACTGCTCGCGGTAATCGAGCTATGTCTTTCCATTTTCGGTAGTGTGCGCTTGACAACACGCTTGTTTGTCTTATTAGTAAACGAATGTTTACTGCAATGTATACGGCCTGTAAAACTAGAACAACGCTTTGTGTAGCAGTCTAGTATTTTCTATTGTAGTCAAAGTCACCCTTAGGGCGCAACTGCGATTTTTTTATGACAAAAGTTACAATATTGACAGTTGGTACTTCTCACAGTATAATAAACCAGGCTTATATTATGCTGTTGCCACATACTGTGGGAATCAATGTTATGCTGAGCCATTATGCGCATAGCTTTACATACGTTTGCGGTTGCAATTTCTTTATTGTGTGGTGCGAAAAGGGCTTGTATGACGGGGAATTCTGTGGGGACGTTGGAAGTGTCAGCGTGACGACGGCGGCCTGGAGGAGGTACGAGAACGACTGTGACACCACGACTAATTTATTACGCTTCCGTGGTGAAACGTTGCTACCTATTCCGTTACGATTTGGGCCGAAAGAAGTGCACTGAGAAAATGACGCCGATTGTGCCGGCGGCCCTTCAAAGCTGCCCTTCACTAGTGTTCCACTGGGATAGATGGAGGAAGCTTGTGCGCTCTCGCACAAGAGAAAAAAAAATGGCGATATGCGACGATGCGCCTATCATCTCAAAGCGCTAGCTTGAACCGAAGAACAAGTTTGGTAAAGTTGTGATTCGTTCCAGCCATGCATGCGCCAGTTGCCTTTGGGAAAATATGCGGTGGCTTACCAGTTGTGGTATTGCGCTGCTAAGCACGAGGTCGCTGAAGGCAATCGAGGCGGCCGCATTTCGATAAGAGCGAAGTGCAAGAACGCCCGTGTCCCGTGCGTCGGGGGTCCCCTAGTGGTCAAAATTAATCCGGAGTCCCCCATTGAACCTGCGACCAGATCAGGTAACAGGTGCATTTACGTATATAAAAGGGTCGAAGGAAGGAAGGACCCGCCGTGGCTGCTCAGTGGTTATGGTGTGGGGCTGCTGAGCACGAGGTCGCGGGATCGAATCCCGGCCACGGCGGCCGCATTTCGATGGGGGCGAAATGCGAAAACACCCGTGTGCTTAGATTTAGGTGCACGTTAAAGAACCCCAGGTGGTCAAAATTTCCGGAGTCCTCCACTACGGCGTGCCTCATAATCAGAAAGTGGTTTTGGCACGTAAACCCCAAATATTATTATTATTATAAGGAAGGAAGGAAAAAGCGGAGAAGGAAAGGCAAGGAGGTTAACCCATTTAGCGTAACCAGTTTGCTACCCTACACGTGGGAGCGGGAGGGGGGGATGAGAAATGGGGAGGAGAGAGAGCACATAACACAGCACACACATCGTCACAGTCAGTCATTCTCGCGCGGTATGTGATATCACTGTCACAGCTGCGTGTCGAAGTCCATCTCTTTCAAAAACTTAAGTAGTCCCTTCGTCGACTTCACCTGCCATATCTTCTGTCGGCGACATGTGAAAATAGTTGCAACTGAGAATGGTCTATTCTCAAGGTGCGCTAGAACGGACTCCAGGGACAGTCTCTGAACATTATACTCAGGACAGTCGCACAGAATTTGTTCTGGCGTATCCTCGCACAGACAGGCATTGCAGACAGCGTTGTCGGCCATTCCAACGCGATATAAGTAAGATTTCGTGAAGGCCACCTCTAGCCATAAGCGATAAAGCAGAGTGGCCTCTCCTCCGTGGAGTCCATTTGGCATACAGAGATGCATCAAAGAGGGCAGGTCGTATTGACGATTGTTCTGGTTGGTCTGGCAGCTTGCTGTGTACCATAGAGAGAGCGTGATCTGTGCAAGTACTCGAAGTCTGCTGGCTGCGTCGGACCGTGGAAGTGGTATGGCCGCTTCCTCTGTGTGTTCAAGGGTGTGCCTTAGCGGCATTATCGGCGTCTTCGTTTCCTATGACGCCGCAGTGACTTGGCAGCCACTGAAACGTCACGTGGTGTCCTTCCTCATGGGATGTATGGAGTAGGCATCTAATATCGAATACGAGCTGCTCGAATGGCTCACGACGCAGAGGTGATAGCACCGATTGTAGGACTGCCTTTGAGTCACTGAAGATTGACCATTGTCGAGGTGGTTCCCGATTAACGAAACAAAGTGCAGCGCGAAGAGCAGCTAGTTCCGCAGATGTCGATGTCGTTGGGTGGTCAGTCCTAAAGCTGATGGTAATAGCTCTTGCTGGGACAACCACGGCACCGGACGAACACTGGATGTATACCATCAGTATAACCATCAGTATAAATATATACACTGTTCGCGTACCTCTCGTGCAGCAGAAGCAGAGACAGTTGTTTGAGCACAGGCGACGACAGGTCAGAATTTTTCACGAGTCCTGGTACGCTGAGATAGACTTTGGGGCTGATAAGACACCAAGGGGGTACCGATGGTTTAGATGCACTGGTGAAGCCCGAGGGAAGTTTGTCGTTGTACTTGACGATAGTTTTAGAGAATGGTGCTTGGAGCCTGTCTGAAGGTAGTGTTGCAAGGTGGTGATGGGGGCACGTGCAAAATGTCTTATGTGCGTTATCAGGGCTTCCACTGTAATGTGAGTTTGCATTGGATGGGGTCGCGAGCAATCGCAATAGTTGCCTCTATTGGCGTGCATCTGGGCAAACCAAGGCAAACTATGAGTGCTTGAGCTTGTGCTGCATGCAGAACACGAATGTTTGTCTTGCAAGTGTTGTTCAGTGCAGGTAGACAACATTTTAAGAAACCGAGAAAGCGACCTCTGCAGAGTTTCAGCATTGCGTCTACTGACATCCGCCACGTATTTCCTGTCAAGTATTTACACAACATGGAAGTTGCTATCAGGTGACGTTTCATGCAGACCTCGTGCGAGCTCCAACATAAGTTTCGAGACCTTGTTTACACAAGTAACTCGCTGGCAAAATTGCCGCTCTTTGAAGCCGCGCACGTATCTGAGGACGTGTGACTGCCGAAGTCCAGACTCAGATGTCTGCTTATATTGAAATTTTTATGGTAGTAGGCAAGTATTGAGCAAGTTAAACAAGAGCGAGGTTGAATAGCGTCGGGCTGAGAGCACCGCCTTGACGAACGCCCCTGCTGGTACAGCGTCGCGTAGTTGGGCCATCGTCAGTTAGCACATAGAATGATCTTGCAGATAGGTAACTTTGCAATCCACAAAAAGACTTGACCACTTAGGCCAACCGTCGCAAGAGCGTCGAGAATGGCCTCACGTAATACGTGAGGCTGGCCAGTGCTATTGGGCGGTAAGAGGTGAGCTCTAGTGGAGATTTGCCCTGCTTCAAGAGTGGCACCAGGCGGCTTACTTTTCATTCGTCAGGAACATTTCCCTCCTGCCATGAGGAGTAGTAAACAATCAACAATTCTATCCGTGCGGATTCTCCGAGGTAGCACAAGGCTCGGTATGATATATCATCTGGACCCGGAGATGATGAGCGCCTGCGGAGAGCTAGTGCCGTCTCCAGCTCCTCCATTCAAAAAGGAAGGCCCATGCGGAAATCACGGCAATGGGGGACGTTATTTCGGGCTGGAGGATCTGGACGTGTCGCTTGCTCTGCGATCCGTGCACAAAAGTCTTCTCCGACATCGATGTCTTGCCGCCCTTGGAAAAGCGCGAGCGCCTTGAATGGAAAATGCTGTTCCGAAAGGCAACGCAGACCTTGCACCGTTTTACAAATGTGAAGCAGTGGCTTGCGGGGTCGAGTGTCTGGCAAAACGTTGCTCGACGTTCTGACGCTAATCTCCCTACGACGCTGAATCTTCTTTTGCATCCTCCTGGCTGCCCTGAGGTCATGGATTGATTTGTACGCCGATATCGACGTTGCGGCCGGCGACGAAGTGCTCGAAGTCGCTCTAATTCTATGTCGAAGTCGTTTCGTGTGGATGAGATCGCCATCATGCGAGTGGCGTTTTGCATCCTATTTTTTATTGAACGCAGAGGATAGGCCCTCGCCGCAGGCATCTACCATATCAGATGGGAAGTTGGTCCATTGAATCGTCCGAATGGTATTGCGTGGGCCAGATCTAGACGACCAGCTTTTGATGTTCAGATAGGTGAGAATGGTATCACTCCCATGTGCCTCAATATCTGGAAACCACTTCACACATCTGGCAAGAGAGTTCGAGACGAAAGCAAGGTCGAGGGAGCTGCCGTATGTCACGCCTCGAAGAAAGGTGAGGCTACCATCGTTCAGCAGATGAAGGCCATAGTTGTAGGCGAAGCTTGCTAATCTTCATCCTCTTGCATTTGTTCTTGTACCTCCCCAGGCTGGATGGTGTGCATTTCAATCTCCTATGATGACCCATTGGGTGGGACAAACACTCAAGATATCCGTTAATTTGTGGTATCGAAATTGCTGGAAGGCGATATATACACGCCTATGACAGTAAACAAGAGTTTGCTCTTTTTAACTTTAATGCATATATATTGAAAGTCGTGGGATGCAACTGGTTGCTAAACATAGGTGAGTTCACGACGAACAAAAACAATCATTTTGCTATATGCACCATTTGTTGATGACATGATAAGTTCCTACCCTGAGAGTCTGATTGGTTTCGACAAGTTGGGCTCACTAACGACGATGAGTGGAAACTAGGGGTGTGCGAGTATTGAAATTTTCGAATACGAATCAAATACGGATAAGGCAAAAAACTGTCTTCGAATATCGTATATGTACGTAGTTTTAAAAAGTTGCAAAATGTGGTAACAATAGCTTTATAACCCTTGTTAAAAATAATATTGCATTTTACAAGGCTGCTGCAGCTTAAAAAGACACTCATTACAGATAATGCACTAAGGTAATGACTGGTAATGCTTTTAGTCAGGTAATGTACTTTTTACTGATTATCATGAAGGAAAATTAACTGGTCAACATGTTCAGAAAGTAAACGCTCTGTACGCACTGTGACAACATTTCAAACGGTATAACAGACTTTCACTTGGAACAGAGGTGGCAGCGATGGCGATGTACTTCTGGGCGACTGTACTTAAAAGGGGGTCCGTGAAGCGACCAATGGACTGCCACCACTCAGAAGAATCCTTGTCCCTTTGGAGAAGATGCTTTTCTGTGTAGTCTTTAACTTCCCTCTCAGAGGCAGATACCAAATGTGCGTTCTCCTTGCTCATCACTCGACCATCAAAAGCTTTCCATACAGTAAATACCACCAGCGGACATCAACTCGACGCTGGCGTGGCAGTGTCCTCACTGGATTCTACGCCAGCTGCGTGGAGCTCCCTTGTTACAATGTCTTTCAGACAGATCATCTAGCCAGAAGCCAGATGAACTGTGTCCTGAAAGCGTAGATCAAGAAACATGGCCAGGTTGGCCACTTCGTCAAATTCGCACTCAGAAAGCGAGTCTTGACACATTTTGCGAGATTTTTAGCAAACGCTTAGTTGCCTTTGCAATCTTCGAAGCAATGCAGCATTCCAAAAATAATTGGAATTTGACAGGACAATGAGGGGTCCTTTCCAGCACTTAAGATCACACTTGCGTCAAATAAGGTCTTCAATGCCTCCAAAAGCTCAACTGCATCTCTTCACTTTGCATAGTTAAAGGTATCTAAGCTCGTGTCCGAAAGGTTGAGCTCAAGTCTGATGGACTCTTAAGGCGTAAATATAGTCCGACGTAACGCGCGCGCTCGCGCACGCTACGTTACGTTGGCGAAAACAACTTCTATAGTCCGACGCACTGCAGCACCGACGTAACCGGCGGCTGCCAGCGCGCCCCGACGGGCTCGGCGCAAATTTGGCTCCTGCTCTATTCGCGCGCCGGCGCCGCCGACCGCGTCGACCCACAATTCATTGCGCGCGAAGAAAAAGGCGCCAGCACACCTCCGCAGGCGGCTTTTGCGGAGTTGTTCTGCGCATACTCTGCGCAGCTCTGAACGTTCTGCGCATGCTCCGAAGATAGCAGCCGACGGCGCGCGCTTGGAAGTATAGAGGGGATGGCATCTCGGCTGGCGCAGCGCACCCGACGTAGCGTGACTGACCGCGAACGACGCTTGCCCGCGCGTCGGACTATAAACGGGCCTTTAGATTTCAAGGAGCTTTGAGTGCATGAGGTACTGACTGTTCCATCTTGTGTGAACATCCTGCACAACATAGAGCACGTCTTTGTTAAGCCACGTCTGCAGATCGTTCAGTCTTTTCTGTGCCCTAGGGCTATGCTTGTAGTTCCCTACGATCACTTTTGCCTTCTTGCAGAGTCTGCTGATTGACGGAGTACACGACATCTCATTGCTCATCACCAGGTGCAGAGTGTGCGCAAAGCAGCCTCGCTGGAGCCAAGGCATTCTCATGGCAGCCGCTCGGATATTGCAGCCGCTGGGATATAGCAGCCGCAGGGATATTGCGGCCGCTGTACGTCACGATGTACTTCGCGCAGTCGATTGGTGTCTGCCAGACGGTGCATAGTTGCTCCAATGACGCAGTATGTTCACAGACGTGTGACTCTCCGGCATATGTCGCGTGTTCAAAGTGAACTTTTTCATGTTGAACTTCACCGCAGGAAAATGACGCGTGAGCCTTACAAAACCCTCGTTGGCAAGCGACGTCCAGATATCGCTCGCAATAGCTACAGTGCTTCTTCCGTGTTCAAGTGCTTTTCGGAGCTCGTGTCGTACCTTTGCTCTTGTGTCGTTGTACATGGACGGGACGAGCTAACGCGACAATTTTGTTCTAGATGGCTGACTGTAGCATGACTGTACAGCTGCTTCGACCAGTGCTTTGAACTGATGTGGCAGTTATAGTGAAGAAATGAATGCTGCCACATTCTGGTAAAGTGCGTTTTCTTTCTTATGAGCCTATGACTGCTGTCTCTGCTGAAGTATATCGTCCAGTGTCGGTTAATTCTTCACCGGGGAGTTTGCGGTGGCCTCTTTTTTGTGCTCTTCCATCAACAAAGGCTGCTGTTGCGTGTCATTTTGAGTAGTAGTGGTTATTCCCGTTGGCATTTTAAGTGCATGTTCGCACGCTGCACCGAGCTGTCGACTGCGAGGGCTTTGTGTATTGGTGCCAAAGGAGACTTCTTCCGGCTTTCTTTCCTTGCTTGCTCGGTGGCTCGTCATCTGCAGTTGATGTCATTCTTGGAGAACACGCATGATCGAGGGCTGTATCAGCACTGAGATACTTGTAAATATCACAGTGGCGAAGTTAGCGTGTTTTGCGTTTGTCTCACGGAGAAGCAGCGCAGCAGGTAGCAAAGAACCGGCGATTACATGAGAAAAGCGGGAACACAAGGCGAGAGTCGTCGATGGCGATGCAACGTTCTCCTCAGACGTATTTTTTTTATTTCCAAACATCTTAAGATTGTCCAGGTAACACTTTTGGGATACATATTTTATCGCATGTAGTTACAGAGCTCCACAGGACATCATATACGATTATGAAACAGCCATAGAATAAAGCTTGGTAATAAGACACTGAAACTGACCGTGTCTCACAATCGTCATGCAGATAGACTGAAACAGCATACAAATATTGAGCCGGTCATGTGAGGTTCTCAGTGAATAAACATGTTCTGAGGAGAATGCGGAGCAAGCATATAATTCGTTATTTGTTCAATTATTCCGTCTGTCAGAATATTCGCCGTTGTAACGTTATTCGGCCCTCTTCGAATATTCGGGAATTTCCTAAAATGCATTTCTCGAATAGAATACGCTTCGAATAAGGAAAATATTCCATTCGTATTCTAAATTTCGAATATTCACACACCCCTAGCGGAAACCCATTCGTGTACACAAACTTACGAAAATCTGAAATTCGTGATTTTAGCCCTCGGGCGTTCCACTGGATAACGGACGCTGCCTTGCATTCTTTCCTGAAGGATGGGGTATGGGTAACCATCTCTCTAGTTGAGGGATTCAGGCACTAGGCTTAAGGCGTCCAGCACTTTAAGTGCGGTTCGAGCCAACGGTGTCCCCCATGTCCACCAAAATCGCTCGGATGGTCTTCATGAGGGAACGGAGCACCGAGATGAGTTGACAATCTGTTTTAGGAGAATCATCCAAGGCCGGAGAAGGCTCCGGTGGGGTTGCGACCTTGTTAGGTTCCTTAGAAAGGGAGCGGCTCGGTAGCGTAGCCCATGCCTCTAAAGAAAGTCGTATCTGATTCCTTCGTAGAAGTGGCGGGCCCTCTCGCGGCGCGACTAAATGGTACCGTAGTGGAGCGGGTACTATCACTTCGCGCATGCGCCTTTTTTGAAGACGTACGATGGTGCCGACGCCGGACTACTTCGGCTGCCTCCCTGTGGGCCGATATGTCTCTGGCCATTTGCTTGGGAACCGCGCGCTCCCTCTTGATGCGGGGACAGTCATTCGACGAGGCCGCATGAGGGCCGCTACAGTTGGTGCACTTCAGAACCAAGGCATCGAAGGTTCAGAACACAGCGAGTTGGAACACACGCCCTTGACGTGTCCTAGCCTGAAGCACTGATCGCATTGAAGCGGCTTCTGGATGCATGGTCGAACCGGATGTCGGAAATGTCTGACTTTAACGTGGGATGATATACCATCCCCCTTGAAAATTACTTTTACGCAGCGCGTATTCCCAAGCCGGCGCACTTGCGTAATGATCGTGCCCTCGTTTGCCGGCTTGATGAGGCTAGGTAAGTCATCACTGGGAATGGCAATGTCGTATATTACACCAACTGTGGATATGTCGTCGATCGGAATAAAAGGGCGCACTTTGATTCCGCGTGGCTCCGTGATTTCGTGAACTTTTCCAAGCGCGCTCTCGTTGTACAGGTCTACGGCGAGTTAATTCTTGCGTGGATTTATTCTGATGTCTTTAATTTGATCCGGCACTGCATATTCCAGAAAAATGGATAAGGCTTGCCTGTTCAGCAATCGTAGGTTGCTTGACGGTTCTTCCGGCATAAGGATGATGACGTGGGGCCAGCGCGCAGGCCTTGACTTCATAGTCGTTGTACTCGCGGTAGTTGACGGCGCTGTGTTGACGATCTTTCTCTTTGCCCTCTCACCCCGGACGGGTATGAAGTCGTCGTCGGATGAGTCGTCTTCTGACATAGAGTACAGATTGGCGTCTTCGATGTGAATGGGGTAGCCAACTCGCTTCCTTGCGATTGACGGCCGTGGTGACTTCTGGCTAGGCGGGCCCCTGGCATGCTCCGCGTCCATGGCCGCCAGACGGGGAGGCAAGGCACCTCGAAACGCGAAGATTTCACTAAATATTCACCGAGCACAGAAACAAGTGTTCTGTGAAGAAGACACTTCGTCGTGCAGAAGGGTCGAGAGAATGCAACCGATGGTGAGTGAAGACAGGTGTGTGCAAATTCTACAGCCTAACATCACGCGCTCGCTGGCTAGGGTGCTGGCTCGCGTCAGTCTTCGATAAATATATACTAACAAGGTTTGTTCCTTTCTGTGATTCTCTAGCAACCTTGTGAGCGATTTCGTTGCCTTAAATACAGCATGATGCAGCTATCACTAATACACAATATTCTCCCACGATCACTTGGTGGCTCGTTTCTTTTATATCGCGCGCGATTTCCTCACAGGAGCCGCGACGAATAGCTCACAAAAGACACGGTAGATCTGCCGTTTAATCGCAGAAAATTGCCTACCAATTAGGTAGTTCTTGATCAATATAATCGAGTGCGCATAAAAGGGCGGTGAGCCCCGAACTTGCCAAAGTTTTGAGGTGAGAAATCTTGCAGGTAATGCTCATTGATCGTGATTGCATAAAAACTAAGCCAGTGGATCTGGTCTGGATGAAATAACTATCCTTGTATATGAGAACTCGCTTAAGGTATTGAAAAAAAAAATGAAAAAAAAATGGCGCACAAAGATGTGTATAACGCATATAGAGGATTGTTCACTTGGGCCAAACTTCAAAAACATACAAATGCTACGTAGCTTGAAAGAACCAAGGTAATGTTTGCTGTCGCTTAGCGATACTGAGATTAATAATAATAATAATAATAATAATTGTTTTGAATATATATATACATTTGACAGGAAAGGGAAAGCGAAGATCAGGCTTTCAACTGCCACCGGAAGGGACACAACGCCTGCCTGCTCTTCAAAAAGGAAGTGACAAACACTGAAATAGAAGATAGGGAGGAGGGGACTAAAGAGGGAAAAAGCAGCAGGATAACTGGGATTATGTTTTGTATTCCATCTACTTATATAATTTGTCTTAATTAATTAATCAACTTACCAATTTATATATTTGCATGAAATGTGTCAAGGAGAAAATTGCAGAGCAAAATGAACTCCCGTTAGAGATTTCTGTTGCTCAATACGTGCTACGTAAAGTTTCTTTTTTTTCCGAGCATGAAATCAGAAGCTTCAAGAAGAGTGAGGTTATGCTAGGGTTGGTCATACATGAGGGATGTGACAAATGGCTTGCGGCGAGACGGCTTCAGGATTACCTAGGACGGTGCGCAAATGGCAGAGTTTGTTCGGCAAAGAGCGCACCTTACTCTTTCAACCACTCGACGAGCACCCATGGCGGATAGTGCCGTCACGGTCCCGGGGGACGTGACGGCACTATCGGGACCTCCCGGGAGCCATCAAAGAGACTCTGCAAAAGGGGCCGAAGTTCTGCTTCAAACCTCCGACTGGCCGTCCGGAACCACGTTCCACGGCGCGACGTGTCGGCTCACACGCCTCCGATCAGGCTGGCGCCGTGGGTGAGGACTGCCTTCTACGGAACGCAAGTGTTCTCTACGAAAGCCCCGGTCTGCGCTGTGTGTGTGCGTCTATGTTTCTGATTACGTCCTGTCTTCCTCGCGGAGTTTAAAATTTTGCGGAAGCAGTGCACATATAGGTGCGAGTGCATTGATATTGTATGACTCGATGCATATCATTGGTGGACATGCGAGTGGTCATAAGGCCTCCAATGAAACCATTTGTAGAATAGACTGGAAGGATGCAACAGCCGTAGCTGTCAGCTGTGCTTCAATCGCATGTAGTGCGCATTGCATGACAACAGCTCGATGCGTCTTTTCATTGGAAGATGAGCGCGCTTCGGCTTGTGCTCTATAGTCTATGTTGACGTGAACCTGGTTAATTCGGTGAAAATTGCTTGCTGTCTTTAACAACAGAAAGGACTAGTGGCGTACGTGTTCTGTACGCCACTATTCCTTTTTTTTTTTTGCTAGAGATACCAAGCAATTTTTGATAATATTTGAGTGTGACGCGCCTGTAAACTGACAGCGTACAGGACGAAAAATTGCCATGCTCACACAAGAGCCGCCACAATTAAGGACTTCGCAGCAACTCATTACTGTTATAATATACGGTTCGCGGGAGTGCGAAACATAAACATACGAAGACAGTGCGCCGTGCGGTGGCGAAGAGGCCAGCGACTCTTTGTAAATACCCGCAAGAGAGCCATCATCATCATCGACACCAATTTGGGAGCCTCGGCAGTGGCGTCTCAAAAAGCTTGGCCCGAGAGAGTGTGGCCCGTGGCCCCGTGGCGTGAGCAGTGCGCGCGGTTCGGCGTTCCACGGCAAAGAGCTTCCTCGCTGGGCGTCGGGCCCATAGGAGCTATCGCCGCCCGCGTCACTACGCCACACCCGAGTCAACGCTGTCGCCCGCTATGAGGTTACCTCGCCCCGCTCTTCCGCTGGGCTACTGGTCCAGGAGGGCTGGCGGTCCTGAACCGGGGCGATCGAACGTTCGGGTGAGCGGCCACAGGGCTACCCCGCCAGCTGTGGACGCGACCCAGTGACTACGGCCGTGAGCTCCCGAGCGCATACCCCGCCGGAGGGAAACCGGGCACGCGGAGGCTCCCGTCTATCGACGGTTGCGCAGGACCACCTGAGCCCCGCGAGGCGGTCCGACACGGCCGTCCGACCCGACCGTCCGAAAAGGCCGTCCGACCCGGCCGGCCGACACTGCTGTCCGACCCCGCTGGCCGACATCGGTTCCACGAGGTCTCCGACACGGCGACACACTCTTCCGCCGGAACTGTAGGCCAATTATAATCCACCGATCCAGAGATATAGTGCACGGCGTCTATGAGGCATTTTGGGGAACTGTCACGTGTGTGTGTGTGCCGTTATCTGTGTTGTGTGCGTCAATACAAGTCTGATGTGTGTGTGATTCTGCGTGCTGCTTCTGCCTTTAGCTGGAGTGATCCTGCACCCAATAACATCACAAACTGGCGAGCTTGCCACGATTCACTCATAAATATAGTGAAGGGGGGCAGTTTCGCTTGAGCGCAGACACACATTAGTAGACCGCACCATGGATTTAGAGAAAATCACGGCTATAGGACTGCAAATAGGATTGTCAGGCGCACAACTTCGCATATGGATTGAAGCCGAACACGCAAAACAAAGAGACGAGAGAGCTGCAGAGCGAGAGGCAATCGTGGCAGCTGGGGAGAGGCAGCGCGAGATCTTCCAACTAAAGCTTCAGCTTCAGGAAGGAGCTCGAAATGGGCCGGCAGCAGCGTCTGAAATTTTGACTGCAGCCAGCACCTCCTCGTCATCCCACAATCCACAGAAGTTACTTCCTTTGTTCGACGAGAAACGCGATGACTTACACGCGTATTTACAGCGATTTGAGCGCGTAGCAACAGGGCAGGACTGACCACAAGAAAAATGGTCTCTTGCTGTGAGCATGCGTCTAACTGGTGAAGCGTTAACTGTGATCGGTTGGATGACAGCCGCCGATTCATTAGATTGCCCGAAGGTTAAGAAAGCTTTAAGCTTTACTACAGAGATTCCAATTCACGGCTCAAGGCTACCATGAGAAGTTTCGGAAAGAACGAGCAGTAGAGGGCGAAATTGGAAGAAAGTTAGCAGCAAGAATTTCAGCCTATTTTGACCATTGGATGGAGATGGCTAATGTGCCTAAAACATTTGAAGGTCTACGGGATCACATGATCTCTAAACAGTTTCTGCGTTGTTGTGAGCCAAAGCTAGTCATTTTCTTGAAGGAACGAGAGTGCAAATCCCTTGAGGAACTTGCTAGCTTGACGGATCGCTTTCTTGAAGCGCAGAACTGGACAAACCTAGGAAAGGGTCCCGATAACACAAAGGATTTTTGTGGGAAAAAAATTGAAGCTCACAGGAAACCGCAGCATATGTGCACCCTCTGTCACCGGTTTGGACACTTGGCCCCTGACTGCCGTGCCCCACCTAAGAGTATGCTGAAATGTGAGTTGCGCGACAGAACGGGACATACAGCTGAAAATTGCCGAACTTGGTACGGGGACAACTGCGTGTGCGGGTGAGTTCTGCGTGTGCACTCACCGAATCTCAACCAGTCCGGACACTTCCAGTGAAAGAATCAAAGCGGCCAGGAAAGAAGACTCGCCGATGAAGTGACAGCGACGACAAGAACCCTGGGACTGCTGTAACTTTCCTCATCGACGGGATGCCAGGGGCTGAAGGCCGGCTGCTAGGAAG